>NC_050468.1:5762759-6072134 GCF_013373865.1 Monomorium pharaonis | reverse complement strand
ACTTCCTTTAACTTCTCTTACGGGAGTTCGCAACCTTGTAATTGAATATCGGGAACAATATAAACGGCCGAGTTGGCAGAGATCGAACTCTGACGACGATCTCTAACATTCCTAGAATCTTCCCCTAAGGAAGAACATTCAGCGATGCAGCGTTCTATTAATTGTGATTTGTAAAAAAAAAAAGTTTGAAGTTAACAGAATTTTGGAAACAACTCAATCAATCGGATCAATTCTCTACGTAAACTAAAATATGCTCATCAATGTTGTTTGCAATAAAAAATAATTTCTTCAGTATGGTTTATATACAAATAAAATTGTAAAATAGAAACTTGATTCAATTGATTTCTCTTTGACAGATATGTTGAAACATTAAACGATCAGTTAACAATCGAGAACTCGTTTGCACAATTTCGATTATATTTTAAACAATGCATTTTATTTATAACCAAATTAAATACGGTAAGCGATTTTTATTGCGAGATTAATTGGCGTAACTATGCTCCGACGTGTTTTGCTCCGAGTCTCGATTACTCATATCTATTGTTATCTACGTTCTCTGTTACACAACCCTTATCGACGCCGCCAGTGCTTGTAGCACTATGGGATCTTCTATATTTACGGTACGTTGAATCTCCGTGCCTCGATTTCAGCGCATTTATCCCTGAATTATTTGATAAGGATAATACAGTATTTTCGCGATTATTCAGTGTCCGCCGGTATCGCTTGTTCTTATCGGTTGTTATAAAGTAATAGCCTACGTGTACACCGCTACAATCGCATCGATTCCCGAAGTGAACGCAAATTTGCAAACCAATTCGAGGCACCCCGCCACCAAGTTAATAAAAGCTCGCACGGTGTTTTATTTCGAAAACCTTCCTTTTCCCTTTGCACAGCTGCAGCGGTAAAAATACAATACCGGCACCGACACTTAAACGCGTTTGATAAAATATCATCCTTTTTACGATACACTTTGTTTAGAGATAAGCTCGCGGGCGGGCCAAGGCCGCATCCGTACGCTTGTTAGCCGCGCGTTTTAAGTAAAATAATAATGTCGGTGGCGTAATCCCCCGTCGTCCGAGCCGCGCGGAATGCATCGCGCTTAGTCGGGTTCGCAGACGGGAGAGAGACGTTTCCGTAAGGTTGGCTAGCTTGCGCGCTCCGCTCGGCAAACGCTAAAGCTAATCACGAGTCAGCTCCCGCGACAAATCCAATTCAGCGACAATGACCTAACGAGGTAACTTGATTTACATCCATACCCGGGCATCCTTCGGAGAAGTCCGAAGGAGTGACAGCGGACGGACCGCGCAGAGACGTCGTCGTCTCGTCTCATCCTTCTCGAGTGATCCGATATTGTATCCCTTAAGATATTCCGGGGATTTAAATTAAGTTCTTATCCGCAGATATTGAATCCGCTTTATGTTAATACGGTACGCTTCCCAGCACTGAGCACGAGAAAGCCGGCCAAGAGGGGAGAGAGAGAGAGAGAGAGAGAGAGAGAGAGAGAGAGAGAGAGAGAGAGAGAGAGAGAGAGAGAGCTGGGTGAAAGAGAAGGTTGAATAATTTCCGAAAGCTTCTCGAGTCGGCGACTGGCAGGCAAGAAGAGCGCCGTCTTGATTCGTTTCTTTCCGCTTCTGGTGGGAAGAAGTTCGAGAATCGATTGCTCGTTCGTTCGCGCTATTTCTGCCATAGATCTTTCTTCGAGCACGACCCCCGAGCAGGTACGGAAACTTTTTCGACCCTGCGATGAAACGGCTGTTTCGTGCCGATTGTTTAATATAAAACTTTGCGATATTGACTTTAATTAGCACAAGTAAAGTTAATGTAATTTGGTACTTACGAGGATGAAAAAAATTCGAAATACCTGATGTGTGATGTGAATGGAGAATAAGGAAACGGAGAGCCTGGCTTTCGGAGTTTACACCGTAGCTGAGTTTTTATGCTGATTGCTTGTATGTGTAGTATAACGTAAATCGAAAGAGTTCTGGGAATTTGAAATATTACTGTTTGCAAATGTATTTCGATAGTATACTCTCGAAAAAAAACGAGAAAGGTCTCGAATTATTATATTAAGCTTCGCGCAGGAAACGGAGTCATTGAATTCACTTCACGAATGCTAATTCAGCTCTTAATTTCAATCGGCCGTAACGTTCGTGAAGGATAAAATAGAGCTCGCTACCGTCTTTAGCGTGGTGGTAAACATTTTAATTACCGTCTATCTCCCGCAATTATCCGGCTTGCCAAGCCCTTTCTTCTCCCTCTTCCCCCCTCCCTCGTTCCTCAAATTGCAGATATGAAACGCGTGGCGCGAGATTCCTTCATATTTCCGTTCGTTTCTCTCTCAATGGAATAAACTGAATAAAAGATTGAGTTTTTTCGCTCTCACTGTGTCGCATTGATATGAAGATTCTCATATCAACGTACCAGTTATTCGCTTGCAGTAATGTAAAAAATAGCAAGATTCCTTCTTGTCCGATTACGAAATCAGTTCAAGAGGCTTTTATGCATTTATGATAGGTGTAGTGCGTCATCAAAGAATATCACTATGAATCGCAAAAATATAGAGGAAAAATTCCGGCATATTTCTCAACGCAATCGTATAATCTCTCTTCTCTACTAAAACGATACAATGTCAATCATCTAAGACAACGAGCGTTATCGTAATAACGTGACAACACGATGACAGCTTAAATATATGTATATGTAATGGAAAAGTTGTTGTGTGAGAAGTGCATGTATAAAAATATATGATTGATTTTATCTGTTACTTACTTACATTCATAAATCTTTTAAAATATTAATAAATACTTTTGCGCGTTTGAAAAAAAGATTAATATTAATTATTATGCGAGAATGGTACATTATCGGCGTAGCAAGGGCAGAAATCAAGTAAGGCAAAGTTACGGCGCGAATGTTCGCTTTGTTACAATGTGATATTGCCATAATATTTTACTATGGTGGTAATATATTATTCTTCGAACCTCAATCCTGCTTTCAGCCAAAAGAAAATTATCCCGAAACTTGGCCGATATGTCGGTGCGTAATTCATTTTCAACTTGAAGTCAAACATATTTTGCTTACTATTCTCATCTCGTTCGCCAGGTGATTAGGCCAGATTAAAATCGCGCGTGCGAATTTGTGCGTGCCTTTGCGCACGCCGGTATACCGTATAATTTCCTGTTTGTTGTTTGTCGACAGGCAGCGCCCGGGTCTGGGGGTTCGTTGAATTCTGCAATTCGCGAGGCAGCGTGCACGCAGGCGGACTGGCTCTCTCGTTACGCGGCAGATTGTACCGTGCGAGATGCATCCGGCCGCAGCGTCCTATCAAGATAGCCTATGTCGCGTCGGATAATTAACTAATAGACCGCGATACGTGAGCGAAATACGTATCTCGCCCCAACATCAGCCGGACGCCCCGCGTTTGAATGTTGCGGCTCGTAATTATACCGAGGTCGGATCGCGGATTACAGCACACTTAAGTATAAATTTATTCGTTATTAATCGTTTTCCCGTTATAATGTGTACGTGTACACAATAGCGACGAATTAACAAAGTATTTCGATAGCGCTTGCTTTACCGCCGAGCATACTCGGCGAATTTCACTCGCGATTAACGTCGAGATATTTTGCCACGCTCGCACTTTCCACTTTCGGTCGCGCGTTCCGCCAAGCCACGAAACAATCGCTCACGTTACACGGTCAAAATGCAACGTCACACGCTACAACACGCAGGCAGCACGCGCCTGACGCGCGCGGGTTAAATGCGTTTCGGCTCGCTCGTGTTTACGGCGATGTCGGCTCTGAGACTCGTAATTTAGTTATATTTGTACATATATAGTTGTAAATGAGATGTAAACGTTGTTATCATTAGATATCATTGTACGTGACACGTGCTAACTACATGGATTCATAAAGGTATAGGTAATTATAGCGGAGCAAAGAGCGGAATAGGGTGTAACAGTTATTATTAGTACCTCGTAAATACCATATTGTCGGTGATCTAATTAATTTAATTTCTTCGTACAGTTGCCTCTGTAATTATGCTAGTCGCATCCGGTTCAACTATGTTGTGTGTGAGATAACGAAATAAATGATTGCGTCCCACGTGTGTAATACAAACGAGACTTCTCATCGTAGCAAAGTTCGGAAATTAATCAAAATTTCCGGTTCGTTCAAAATTGCACAGCGGCCTCTGTCTATTGCGCATTGTAATTACTAATTTAATTAATTACGAAAAGTGATATCATCACTTTACGCAACGAAAGAAGTGAATGGTTGTAAGCAATTACAGTGTACGATTCTCGGCTAATTAATTACACGTAATAATTATAACACGTGCAATGTTTCGTTTTATAATAGTTTACAAACATATTTATTTAGTAAAATCAAACAAAATTATTGTGTCATTGGCAAAAATTTATAAATTTAGAAGCAAAATAATTGATATAAAATATCAGAGAATGAACACGCATAATACAATAAATATTTAAAATTGCGCGGATACAGTTTCATTGCTTTATTAATTTCGTTGTTATCATTGTTATTTTGTAACAGAACATTTAATAAAAACAGTAAAATGTGCATTTAACTACTTTTTTAACTTTAAATTATTTTCAGTAACAACTTTAACATTGAACCGTTACAAGATAGAAAAATAAACAATTAATCGCCCACAAACGCAATCGAAGCTGGTTGCTAGGAGTTAGGAGAGCAACCGTTTAACGGTTTGTATCAACTATTACGCGACAGTCTTTACTGTATATTTACAACATGATTATGCCACGCAGGTCGGGCATACCTCGTATCCATGTAAATTGGCAATCACCGTCGAAATTAGTGTTCCCCCGTTAATGCGAGCTTGGGTCAACACAATTTGCTCGGAGTATCTATCCATCAGAAATCTCAATCCGTCCGTCGGTAATTTTATTCGTGTCCAACCTGGATGTTGGCTCATGCTGTCGTATCCATTTCCCTCCCAAGATCAAGCGCATTCAAAATACGTACATTTTCCCATAACAAAATTTATTCGGCGTAACGAACAAGCATGCCGTAATAACACGAGATGCGCGGAAACTGATCGATGAAATCTGAGTAATGTGAATAATTTGGAGTATCAAAATACAGATGTGTTGTAATAAACGGAAATACAAGCCGCAAGAAAGTAACTTTAATTAAAGACACTATCTAGCCACGCATCTATTACGGATATAATTACGGCATATTATAAACTTGTCCCTGGCGGAGCGTAATCACACTGTTAAATAATATATATTTAATGTACGGTCATTACTCGCGCAAAAGATGTAACGAACTCCGTAGCTATGGGCAGTCGCTACCAAACCCCGGGCACCAAGTTATTATGAAGCAGTCACCATTATCCAGCCGGTACAAGGAGCTACTATTTGGCAAAGAAGATTAAGCGTTTTAAGTCCGCGAGGAACTTTGCGCTAAGTAAGAGGCGCCCAAGCAAGAACGTTCTTAATCATGTAAAAGGGAGCTTGCCTTAAAAGCTCTTTCAAATAATGGCGATGGTTCCACCAGGCAAAAGATCTCGCCTTGCGCACCGCTCACTCTCACACCTTTCACCGAAGGTATACATACTCTATTGTTCCACGATTTACGATCGAATAGAGGGAGCCGAACGAACGATTCCCGTTAAAAGTGATCAATCCGAACGATATAACGTCCTTTATGGGAGTCAGAAAACGGTATAGTACCTCTAAGGTACTTTTCGAACAAAGAAGCAATAGCACCTACATATCAGTCAAAGAACTTCATCCGGCTATTTCGTTGTTCGATCGTACAAAAACGTTCTCGGATGCAAGTTCAATAAAACCAAAGAGTAGATAAAAGCTCGATTACATACAATTTATATTATAATCACGACAGTACAAATATATGTTAAATTTTATTTTCTTAGATGCAGAGTTGCTCAATGAAGCAGGAAAATACTCAAAGACAGAGAGAGAGAGAGAGAGAGAGAGAGAGAGAGAGAGAGAGAGAGAGAGAAGAGGAGAGAGAAAAATAAGTAGAACAAAGTAAAATAATATATTAAATATTCCCCTTCAATACATTTTATTAAGATAAACATCAAATCCTTTCACTTCTGCGGAGGAGGATCTACGATTTCGCACAATCGCATATAAACTCCAAACAAAAAAATTTACTTTTTGCAGCTCCGATGTGTGATCGTAGATTTTTAACCCCCATACGTTATTATTTCAGGTTATTCCACTGGAAAAGGGATGAGCCTGCGAAAAAATCAGGGCCCGTTGCGCCTGCACATCACCGCCTACCCACCTCTCTCTTTCTCTCTCCCTCCCTTTAAGTACCCGCCGTCATTTTCCCCTGGAACCGATTTTTCAGTACCTAAGTACAGGTGGTGATTTATAAAGTGGGAATGCAGCCCGTGGCCCGTGTGCCCGCTCACGGCGATCCATTACAGTCTCCTGCTGCTTCGAGTCATAATATTTCCCTCCGACCCCTACCGGCGTTCCTCGCCACGGTTCGTACACCGTCTTCGCTCTTCTTCCAGGATCTCGTATACCACGCCATCACCGCACTTTATGCATACCAGAACTCTCTACACCTCCGCGCTATCCCGGCAAACATTATAACGCCGTGAGATTATGAATTTTGTATACGACTTGGCGGATCTTTCCGCGAACCCTCCGCGCCGTCCCGTATCCTCTTTCTTAGCTCCCGTCTTCGCGCCACCCTCCCCCGTCCACTTTCCTTTCTCTCTTTCCTACTGGTAAGCACATCCGGACGCGGCACTGCTAAGATCTGAGCTTATGCAAATGTTCGGAATCTGGTATTGGTAAAACTGTGCATATGTGCGTGTCCGTTTGCACGTCTGTGCTTTTGCCTGAGAATGGAAGAAGATTTTAAACTAAAATATGCATTATATCAAGAATCAATCCTAGCGTTGGAAAATAAATCCTATTAGAAAATCCCGAGATGTTATTATTATTTCAATCCGATAATTGTACTTAATTCACAACTCATTGGGAATCTGTTAATAATTGTAATAATCACAATTTACGCTTTCATTAATAAAAAGTTTTTATATTTAAGCTGTTTCTTGTATTTATTTCTATTTTCTATTTATCTCATTATTTCTTAATTATATATTACATAATTTGAATGTAAATCAGCAAAAGTGATACATTATTGAGAATTTGTTTAAAAACTTTTGAAATTTAAACTTTTCAAGACGAAATACGCTTGTATGTATAATAAAACTAACGTGTTTTGAAAAGAGAATTTTCCAAGATGTTCAACATCTCTGATTTTCTAGTAAACGTTACAAGATTGGGAAATTATAAATTTTGTATACGATGTCGTCTCTCAACCGTACCGTTCCGAATATCGCTTGCGCCTTTTCTTTCCGTTTCTCTTTCTTGGCAACAGCAACGCACAAATATTGTATCGGCAAAGTTATTGTCCCCGCGCAATTCTATTTCCGCTTTAAATCAATGTAAAGACACTCATATATTATTTACTCGGTGTCGTCGCACAACATCACTCTACCGAATCCATCAATCACATAGAGACGGAATATAAACGCCCAGCGTATTAGCAACATAATAAATACATAATACGTTACTTGCAAATTGATATTACAATGTCACGCCGCGCGCCGTACGTATTAAAAAAAGGATGTTTCGCGCTTTACTTTATAATAATATCCTCGGCAACGTGATTCAATGCCGTCGTCAATTTTTTTTCCCCTTTTTTCTTCGGGGGGGGTAACGGAGCACGGTGAGATTGTACATTTTGTATAAGGCCTAACGGATCTTGTCAGGAGTTCTCTTTCATGCCGCTCCTTTCCTACGCAGGTAACAGGTTCCCCCGGATAAAGCATCGTGGCAGCCACTCTTATGTAAATACCCGTGGTCCGTTGCTCAGCTCGTGCGCTCACGTGGGTTTGCAGTGGTGCAAGAAGAGGACTCTCCGTTTTCATCTCCTCGACGCTTGCTCGCGTACGATCTTGTTTGAGACAAGTATCCGTTGGCCCCGCTGCTCCACCTTCCTTCGTCCGAATGAACTTTGTTTTGTCTCTCGATATACCGCTTTTCACGGTGGCTTGGCCCGGCTCTCGGGGAAGACCTCGCCCGGAGATACTCTCTTTGAGATTATAGCGGAACGTAAAACGAGAAATTCGTGGAATACCTCCCGGTATCTATCGTTGCGTGTCCCCGAGCACCGCATATGAGGAGCACTCGATCGAGCATCAACCGACGGAAGCTCTACGGGAGATTGAACGGATGCGCTCATACGGCATGCGGAGTCGCTTCGGAATCATATGCTCCGAAATTCGTGCCCGTAAGCGGATTAGTATGAAACGCTCCTAGGACGTGCGCAATAAAACGGCGGATAAAACTCCACGGAGACCGACCGAAGAGTGCTTCGAAATTGCTGGCGAAGGCGAAGGACGAATGCATTTGCATCCCCACTCGTAATTCATCGGCAACGTTGGGTCGCACATGCGTGAAACGTATGCTGCAGTGTTTCTTGCCCGCTTCGGTGGTATGTTAATAAAAACATCGAGAGAGTATGTAAAGTATTTCGTAATAACGGATAGTGGCTCGTGTTACGTTGGCACGGAGCAAAGAAGGTTTATTGCTTCACCGAGGCTCACAACAGTCTTCTTTGTCGGCCATGCGAGTTCGATGTGCATACTTACGACAAGTGTATCGATCGCAAACTACAAACGGGAGACAGGATAAACGTACAACTAATCGCCAGTAATATAAAAAAGCTCTCGACTGGCAGGCAGGAAAACCGAATGGAAATCGCGTATTCCAATTAAGCATCTTTATTGAATAAAGGAAACGAAATTTCCAAATGTTGGTTCGTTTGATTTTCGTAAATATAGAATTTTTTACCTAGTGGATGTACATATTTCTCGGAATTTAATTTATGCCCCTGAGATTACTAGCAAACATGTGTTTTCCTTTCAATTTTATATAAAACTTTATGTGCAGTAACATCAAATCCACAATGGTATATTTATTTATAATTGTCTTCCTCCAATTCAAATCTCGTGATTTCCCTTATATTCACAATTGAAGGATTTGCTCAGAGCATCGATAATAATAATGCTATCGTTTTACTATGTCGTTTCCATACACAACACATTATCAATCTAGTAGTCGCTCCATTATTATTCATTTTTCGTCTCGAATGAAATGTATATATTCAACAAGTAGTCTGTTTGCAATCGGGGAACAATTACGTTTCGATTTGTATCAGACTGGCGGGGATCGTAAACACTGGGTGTTGTAAGACGTCGAGTGGCTATCAGTAATCCCATTCATCGCGAGTTTTGTTCCCCTTGGTTAAAGCGAGTCTTCCAAGTCGGGACGGCGAGACGCAAGAGCAGGGACTCGTAAGTACAGATGTCCGAGGGTCGTGCATGACGTCGAACGTCGATGCGGGTACACGGTGGATTACAGCGGCCATCCATAGGGCCACGTGAACGACTTGGAGCCCTTTCATGGAAGAATGGCTTTTCCGTGTCGCTGAATTCAGTGGCCGGCATGGCACAATCGCGACATACTTGGTCTCCGTGAAACGAGGCGAATGCTCGAATATACGAGAGAATACGAAAAAGAGGGAAGAAGTCCCGAAAATCCTCATGGACTCAAGGACAAGTATTCCGCTAGCAGGAGGCACCTGATTCTACCCCCCCCCCCTGCCCGGGCGCGGAATCTTGATTTTAAAAGGTTCGTAGAGTTGGTCACGATCGGAGCGTATTCCTCGAACTTTTCCGCCTCAACTTCGGCAGTTGTCTCCTCCTCCTCCTCTTCTGCTTCTTCTTTTCTTCTTCTTCTTTCTTTTCTCCTTGTCTTTGTGCTCTCGTCCTCAACCTCCTTCTTTTCCTCTTTCAACGAGCTTTCTGACTTACTCTTTCTCTCAAAGTGCAGTACCCACTGCTGCGGCGATATCACTTTCCGATAAAAGTCAAGTCGTACGCCACCCCGAAAAGAGCTAAAGGCTCTACTATTCCACAACGCGAAGACGGAGGAAGCACTGCTTCGCACAGCCGCATCGTCGACGTGACGATGTGGGTGAACCGTTATGCTCGACGATCGTCGAAACTTCGGTACCTATGTGAATTTTATTACCGATTGTCGCACCGGTGGATGGCTATTGGTTTAATGTGGCGAACGGAACGTTTCTTTACTACTTTAGTTTGTATCTCTCAGCAAAACGACAGGTCAACTGACTCGTCGTCAAGAGTGAACGATTATTTGTCCGCTTCCGACACTTACGTTTTATCGCAACCTCATGAGAAGAAAAACAGCAATAATAAGACCTCTTTTTCAAAATGGGATTTCATTACAGCACATGCATTAAGAATAAAACCAAAAATTTCGCTTTCGTGGTATAACGTTAATATATTACATTCTCCTCTTCATCCATTGCATTTTCCATTCAAGCACTCACGTAGAAAATTCCTCTCTTGCAAAATTTTATTAATTATAACCATCTATTTAATTAACATAATTATTATAGAGTATACGCTTAGAAAACAAGGCTAATAACCAGCTTGTTGACATTCATTTACAAATATAAGGAAGAGCGATTGTGATAAAAGTTAACGATAACAAACAATATGACTACCCGCGATAGTAACAGTTACGTCAATGAAATAATACGCGACAAAGTAACAAAGTACATAGACACGGATGGTTCTAAACCGATGTGTAACAGATGCGGGCAAGCTTGATCGACCAATGCACAGTGGTTGCGGACAGCCTTAATTGCGTGGTCTTCGGTAGATGTGGGGAACTTAATCAAGCAACAGTGGGTACATGCTGCGACATCGTAACAATGAATCGTTCGATGTGATGATGACAATTTGAACTCACGTCGGGAGCCGATTCTCCTCCATTCGACTCCGTCGAGCGAATAGATTATCCAACATTAGAGTGGCCAAATATTCCGGTAATCCTTTCGTAATCATCCGAAATACATGATTCTGTTCAACGGGTCTGTAGTAATACGACGTAATGCGATCATTAGGAAAAGCGGGCGCCTTTGACATTCTCCAACTTACGGACAAGAGACAGCCGGCAAAAAGGCGTAATTGACTCGAAAAGATGTACATGAACTCTCGACTTGAGAAAGACGACAGAGAATAGAAGGAAAGCGGAGAAAAAGTAAAAGGCAGCCAGCACAGGCGTGGATCCTCGAATCGGCTGACTTACGCGATCCCTTTGCTTTCAGCTCGGAGAAAAGGAAAGAAAAAGGATGGAAGGAAGGAAGGAAGGAAGAAGGTGGGATATAAAAAGAGGGAGCTCGGTGCCGGCCTTGCGAGCTCGAAGGCGGAAGGAAAGGAAACCCGGAGGTGGCGGGTTATGGAGGGAGAAAGCAGAGAGAACGGGACCCGGGTACTATCTTGGAAAATTATGTCAGTCCTATCTCAGGCTGAAAGCAGAGACAAGGATGAGAGGACGAGATACGAAATAACCGGAATAAAAGGAGAGAGTGAAATCCTGTGCTCGAACGGGACACTGAAGGAATAGAAATATTACTATTGGGATAAACTCTGTCCCGCGTTCAGGTTCCTTACACCTTCTTCTCTCTCTCTCTCTCTCTCTCTCTCTCTCTCTCTCTCTCTCTCTCTCTCTCTCTCTCTCTCTCTGGCCGTATCTTATCGGTATACCACCTCGTTTTTCCATCCTTTGGCGCAACGCCCCTGCGAAGATTAATCGCCGATGCGCGATAAAAATTTTGTATGAAAACTGCTTCGACCGAAAACTCCCGGCGGTCCCGCGTGACGGAAATAATTACGCGATATCGGAAAATGCTTGCGCCCAGTCGGGGGAGGATTTTGTCAGGCTATATTCAGTAGATTATAAAAATTTTCCATCGCCGGTACTTGACCGCGCGTCCGCATTGTTCTCGGTCTTGTTTACGGCCACGGTAAATGCAGTAGGACCAAGAATAAAGTCCCATCTATGCGATTATGAGCCATCCGCTTACGTTTACTTCCTTCGCCCTCTTTTCCCCCGATGCAATATCCGTAAATTCAATTTTTTTCTCCTCGTGTATCCGCGTTGTCGGATCGAGAACATGGCGGAACGATTCCAGGGGAATCGATGTTAACTCGAAACTCCCGTTCGCCGACTGGAAAAACGGAAGTAAAAACGAAGAACTCGGGGCATAATCTTGTTTTGTTACGGCCAATATAAAACAATTCTAGCATCTAACAAGTAAACGCGGCGAGGTACTCGATCATGGGTTCCAAACAATATTACGCGCTATGTCGCTAAACGAGATTGAGTGCAATTCATTAAAAGTAAAAATTATATAATCCATTCGATTGTATGAAATATCAGCAAAAGAGTCGTTCGCTGATAAAATACATTTTACTGATGTAGTTTGCACTTGACTTGCCCTGGAAAAATTTTAAACGACTTTTAATTGCCAATTAATTAACCATGAAAAAATTAAACAATTGCGATAAGTTAGAGCGCGCGTAAGTCGAATAAGGATTTACAACGTCGTAGTTTTACGCCAAAAGTTCATTAAAACAAAACGGCGAACGCCTGTTCACCGAATAGCTACTTGTGCTACATCCCCTCTAATTCCCACTCTAATTGGAATCAATCAATCAATTTACCATATTTCAAGGCGAATAAATCTCATTGTAATGTAAGTTCCGCCAAGAAAAATTTTCCTGCGGATTAGTTTATGATTAAGGATTAACTTTTCGCGGAGAGCTTGCATTTGGAATACGGTAAAGTTGAAAATTCCTCTTTGTTTTCGAAGTAATATTCGCGTTTCTTGTCAGGAGAAAGAGAATATCGAAGTTTATACGGTTATATTACATCCCCCTGGCTAATATTGAATACGTCCCCAAGCAGCTTGCTTGATAACCCGCACTCAAAAGGGAGAGAGAGAGAGAGAGAGAGAGAGAGAGAGGAGAGAATCCATTCGACCATCGTTCCTTCGAGATTAGGAGGAGTTTGCTGAGACTTCGAGGAAGATCTGTTTGGTCAAGGACGATCGGGCTATTACCAAAGTCGCGCTCGTCTGAGTTACGATCGCTAAGCTTACACAAACCCCATTCCTATTGCGGCTGTCCAGAAATCGCGAGACGCCCTTCGTACAAACGCCTTAAGTCCACATCTGTGAAAATCGGAGCGAAAGCCCCTTACCGATAAGACGCTTGACAAAAGAGTCGCGAGATAGAATATCGCATAAAATTAGATCGATCCATCACCGACGCGTCGTATGTAGATGAAGAACGGCCGATCAAAAAATCCCCGCTCAATCCATATTCGTTTATAGCCGTCACTAGCCTATTTGCTAGACCAATAATACTAATCCGAGCCTATTCGATCCTATTCGACCATGCTATTTGGGTCAGTTCTCGAGCGGTGTAAAAAACTTGATATAGGTAAAGTAAACGAATGAGATCTCCTCTCTCGGTGGAAATGAGCTCACGCGAGATTATCCAAAACGTGGTTCCCAAGTTTCAAACGCGATATCGATTCGATGAGCAAATGGGCGTTCAGCGCGTTCGTCGACGAGCAGAACGCGATCAAAATTTCAAAGGGGACGATCGAAGGGAGTGAGATGCGAGAGGAGGCGAGCTCCGAGTAAAGATACGAAAGATCCGAGAGAACCGCTGACGTATAACGCACCATAACTATTATCTCTTTTCTCTCCGCGAAAAGAAAACTTGGCACTCGGCTGATCCTCCGAAGTATCCGGCGAGTTAGCGGATAGGAGGAGCGGGGGGGGGGGAGATTGTTGGGGGTTGAGGACGCGCGGGAAAGAGGAGATGGGGAGAAGAGGGGTGGACGGCGGGTGGGAAAGCTCTAAGATTACTGAATGGGCTTCGCTCGCGCTGGCGGCTGCGCTCTCGGGGTCGTGGCTTTATTAACACGTCTTACAGGGTAACGGGATCTCGTGCACGTTAAGAGGTAGGTAGGTAGGTATATGGAGGCAACCGGCAGCTGTTGCTAACGCAATTCCCCCACCCTCCCCCGCGCCCGATATAAATCCTCCGGACCCGCGATATTGAATCAAACGATATAGCGGGCGGCTTTATCCGGCCGTGGCATCACACGCACGCGCACACACGCACACACACGAGCGTACTCCTCTTTCTTATAGAACGTCCGCCATAGCGACTCTCGACTAACTAGATCCTTGATTCAGTCGATCGACCGGATAGGGCGGATACGGATATAGGACGGATCGACCGGAATAAGTCGCCCGCCGCCGCCGCCGCCGCGACTTTGTACGATCGCGAGAGAATAAGAAAGACAGGGAAACGGCGAATGGGCGAGATGGTGGATGGTTAAAGAACCGAAAGGAAGCGCGCGCTCTTTCTTTCTGTCTCGCCCTCGTTCTCTACCGGTGCACGCCGCGGTAAGGATGGCACATCCATTAAGAGAAGACCAGAAGCAAGTAAAAGGATTTCAAGGCGGATGGAAGGAGCCAAGCTTACGCGGTAATTGCGACGGACCAATGAACGATGCCGTTTACGATTCCCCGATACTTATCGATCGATCGACTAATTAATGTGAAAGAAAAACGGGAACGAGCACAGATAAATTCCAAGAAGGATGAATCTTGCTAGCAATTACTTTTTCACGACTGCTCGCTATGGGCTCTCGAAGCGTTACGTTACCGCCGGTACACAGCTTGCGATGCCGTTGTATTTTATATCGGCGCGATTCTCTTCGAGAAGTCGGAACGAAAAACGCGATCAGTCATGGATTAGTTTGCCGGGTCGGAATGGCATGAAAGATCTCCGGGACAACGCAGGAGCATCACGTTCGGCCGAAACACAGGCAAAGGTGATTGCATGGACAGCGAAACGGAACAAAGTCCAAAAACTTGAACCAATCGAAAAAAAGAAGAGTAAAATGGACGAAATGAGGGAGGGAGAGAGAGAGAGAGAGAAAGATCGAATCGAGATGAGAGGCGAACTTTTCTTCCCTGTCTTCTTGCAAGCATGCTCTCGTCCAGAAAGCAACGGAACGCCCATTACGCTGCGGACGAATGAGCTCCTGTGATCGGAGATGAACCGAGGCACGGAGAAAATCGCATGGCGAGGAGGGGTATGAGACGCGGGGACAGAGAGAACGGGACGGGAGGGCGAGGGGGGGGGGGGTAGAACGAGGGGAGAAAATCGAAAAACCAAACCTTTTCGTAGGAGATTGGGCAACGGTACGTCTCTCGATCGGTGATGGGTCTCGGGGATGCGATTTTCTCGCGCATAGAGTTGCTGATTGCGAAGGTGCAACATCAGAACGTCGGCACTATAATACGTAGACACGCTATACATTTTCCGATTTGGCCGCGGGAATAAAAAGACAATTCGCTCCGCGGGATCCGTAGCCCGGCGACGAATGGATCTCGAGCGGGATAGAAATATCACGCCGGGGACAATTTATTATTTCCCTCTCGCTGGGTCTCGTTACAAGGGATCGCCGTAATCTTACGTCGCGCATTATCGGAAGTGTGTTACCTTCTTCGCGATTAACTTTGCATTATTTACGGTGACGTGAGACGAGAGATCCCCCGCAAGGACGCGAGTAAACACCACTGTAAATATTCTTTTATAAAATATACAGGCGCCGCGTGCACTTGCCTTTCTCCTGCCGTGGTTCTCCTTTTGCATCGCGTATTATTTATTCCGAATACTTCGTGCGTGATAATTCTGACATGAGTTCGGAAAGTCTTTGCAGCCTTCGATTATCCGCCATGTAGGATGGCGAACGGCGCGGCGGCCGCGCTCTAAAGCGGCTCAAGGCTATTTCTCCCATACCTGCATAAAGCGCCGACGTTATATAGAGAGATTATTTCCGATCGTGCGATAGTTTCACGACCGAAGGAATTGCAACACGGCGCATGATCGGCTTCGGTGCAAACACATCCTCCGATACGTGGCCTGTTTCATGGCCGATGAGGCGCGCAACGGCGTGCGCGCGTGCACGTGATACGTGTTCGCGGAAGCCTCAATTACTAGAAGAAACGTAATTTTCGTTAACAGACTCTGTATCTCTCCTGAAGTTGAAAGCTTATTTCAAGCTAAAAATCATACCGCTTTAACGGACAATGAATTTATTTGATGCAGCAAGCGTATGGAGAGTAATTTGTTTTTTGAAACGTACTCATATGATTACACGTACGTAATTGACGGAACTCCGAAAAGAAACACGTTCGAGTGCCGTATACGCCATGTGTCGGCCAGGATTAAATTTTTCCGTTCGAAAAATGTAAACCGTTATATTGAAAATTCGACACTGGCGCAAGTTCGTGTCTCGTAGCAAAAGGTAAACTTCACCTTTGTACAGCGATTCCAGTGATCGCTACAGCTTGCACACACAGTAAATCTCTCGACTATTATTAGGCTCCACCCTGCAAACTTGGTTCTCTGCTGCTTTGCCGCGACTCGAACCAGTTAGCTACTATGTTTGCTGTTCCACCGAACGATCCAAGGGTATTGGCAACATCTGGCGGTACTTATCGTTCGACAGGAACGTCAACTCGAAGAAGGTAGAGGGCCCGGTCTTAGAGCGCATGTACGCTGGATGACATTTAGGAGCTTGTGTAACAAGGACTAAACCTGCCATTCAGATTGTCGGAAGGCAGGACGAGTCCCATTAGTTCGTGTAAAATAGATCCAAATGAGAGTCCCCGGGCTTTAAAGATTCCCAATGAATTAGATGTGTACGTCACCACAAGGCATTATAATTTATCATAAAAGTAAAAAGATTTCGTATCCATTTATTCAAACTTGCAATTGTAAAACTGTGTAGAATATATTCATTGTTAAATGTATTTTTAATTTCATACTTTCGTGTGTCAATTCTAAATTTTAAAAATCCGTTAGTATTCTTTTTTATGGCTTTTGTGTAAATTAATAAAAAGAAAGACTGACGTTTCGCAAAAAAAAAATGCCTTTCTGACTTTCAAATAACAAGCTTTCTAGTCCCTTTGTTCCACATATTTCTTTATCGATACACAGACAGGTTAACGCGGCACAATATGTGAGCTTAAATTCATTTTGGTCTATATATTTCGACAGGAATATTCATTTACGGTCACAGAAGCGACGTCAAAGAGTGCACGAATCTTCAAAGCTTTTACTGTAATTACCATCGCGATGAATTTTCCTTTTTCATGTGACACAGCGTATGCACATTATATATAACAATGAAAGTCTCACGTAACATACGGTAACGTTAGTCTCAACTTATCGCTTTGACAGTTACAAAACATTTCTAAAATTTTTTAAAATTTAAATAATTGCCCAAAAATTTTTTCTAAAATTTTATATCTAAAAAAATATCACAAAAAAAGAAAGGGATTCTAAATACAACGGATGATATTAGGCAAATAAAATAATGGATTCAACGAGAGATCGATCGTACAAATCGCTGCAGTTGCTCGCCGATGCGACGACATTACACGGCGCGACTTTAGCAAAAGCGATTGTTTCACATTTTCCAAAACACGAAAGAATCAGGCGACACTGGTCGAGTGCCGCGCTCGGTATATAAAATACACACGAATTTCGGAGGTACATAACGTTCATATGTGCAATGAGTAATGGCAGGCGTCTATCATTGAACGCGTGTGTCTGACACGAGCCGTGTGTAGCGTGTCCTGACTACTGGCTGCGCAGAAACAATTTTCTTCGTGGGGTAACGAGGACGGCGAGGAAGGGTACGGGGGTATAGAACAAAAGTTCCTGCTCTGGCCGAACAGGAAGGAGAAGAACCGACGTAGAGAGAGACCAGTGAAATGCGGCGAAAGTTGAAACAAATATCGAATTTATCGGCTCACGGTCGAAGAAGGCGGAGAGCGGGACGGAAGGTCAGACGCCAAAGGGGAGTCCTGGCGTGAGTTACGAGCAGAAAGGGGATCGGCTAGAAGGGGAGGAAGTCGACGACGACGACGACGACGACGACGACGACGACGACGACGACGACGATAGCAACGTTCGTTCCTGGGTCGTGTTTGAATTACGAGCTCCGGTAGTCCAGACTGGAAATGGAAGCCGCCGAATGGCGGGAATGACGTAAAACCAGTGACGGGGTTGAAATTTGCGCCCCTTCTATTCCAATCCTTCTCTCTTTCTTGTCGTTCGGTTCTCCCGTTCGGTTGCTTCTTCCCTTTCGCTCCGTCCTCTCGCGGCGTTGTCTTCCACGTTGCTCTCGTCTACCGTCTGAACGATTGACTTCGCCCGAATCGCTTGCGGACGAGAGTGCCCGATGCATGCCTCTCCAATTTTCAGTTTCTAAAAAAAAAGTCAGGCGAAGAGATCTCGTTTTTACGATGACGTTTCACCATCACGAGCGTTTTTCGCTCGACGCGTTTCCCGATTGACATTCCCGGTTCAAATGTACGAACATGAAACGCTGAAATTATCTTTCCACCAAGCTGAGAAATATTTCACGATCAATTCTCACTTTGAGCTGATTTATTGACCACACAAACGACTAACTAGTGAAATATTAAATAACAATTTTTTTCATTTTTTAGGAAAAAAAATGGACATTTTTCTCCGTTTTTAATTGATAAGATTAAAAATATTAAAACCAATAAATATTATTGCTTCAGTTATTAAACAATGAAATTTTCAAAACGCGCGCGCACTAACGGGATTTGTATTTTACATAAATTTATAATGGCTTCCCTTTTTTAGAATTTAAATAAAGTACCACGGAATAAAAAATGTATTTTTATGTGTTCTCGTTTTTTACATAAATCAGGACTCTCTGTACATTGTTTAGTTTTTGTACGTAAATCTATAAAGTTATGTATACAATCTGGTAAAAATTTTGTATTAAAATTTTACAGCTTGGGCCTAAAGGGGAGAGTCACAGAATCGATTTTCGCCATCGGAGCGAAACATCCTTTATCAGCAACATCCGAGTTTACAAATTAATGCATCGCCTCATTAAAAACGAGCTTTTAAACGAGAAAAAGGAGAGCTCTTGTTTCTATGGCACTTTTCCGGAAAGTGTTCTCGACGGAGGTACCCTTTTGTCGTTCCGACGCTTGTTTGCCGCTCTTTATATTTATAGAGCTTTTATTTACATCCTTCTTGCATCGAGATTTAAGCTCGGAATGGCGCGATTCGCGACGCTCATCGTCCTCGCGACTTCAAGCCGGATAATGCACGAATCGCTCTGCTCGATATAATACATTAAGCCGGGATCAGTGGACGCGCGCAAAATATCCCCGGAAAGATATGGCACGCGAAGTATGACGAGTATCCGTCGCGAAGGGCTCGAAAAACATTCCAGCCGGCAGGTCGGTAATCGACTTCGTGCGCGCAAACACCGTGCGTCCTTTATACTTTAAGCCCCGTAGCGTATGCCGGCCGGTGGTGCTTCGAAACCAATTTGCATGAGGTCGTTTGAGAAATTGAGCCTCGCTCGCGTCGCCACGTGAAATGCATGGGCAATCGTGAAAATCAACGCGCTAAAAAACGATCAGATTTATTGTCTAATCGGATATATCGGCAAACTGGCTGACGATCACTTAAATCCGATCATCATTAATCCCCGCGCTTTTTGATCGATTGTTCAGACCGTCCTCTTGAAAACAAAATTAATAATAATCGAGTTAGAGGTTGTTATAATCCGATTCTCTCTCTCTCTCTCTCTCTCTCTCTCTCTCTCTCTCTGATAATAGCTGACACTGTTGTAACTTTAGTATCGAAATATAATATATGGACGCCGTTGTGGTTCTTGAAGCATGTTGCGCGAATATCCCCTAACAACTAACTTCAGACACACTTTGTGGTCCATGCTGATATAGCTAATATATTATCGTCTTATAAACCGTTATCCAAAAGCTATGTCATTTATTTAATTTAAATTCTTCTTGCGCATTTAATACGATATATAAAATTGATTTCTTAACTATCACTTTGATAGTATCAACAACGTACTTTTCTTTCTCTTTCTATTAAAATATTACAAAATGTGATGCTCCGCGATATCATTTATAAGTGATTGTATTGCACGCAAAATGCACATATAATGGTGACAGAGATTTAATTTTGTGGAAGTTGTTTCGCGCGTTTTCCTGTAACGTTAACCAAAAACTCCGACTGGAGTTCGAGTTTTCTGGACATTTCACATGGCACGTATTCTACGCGAATTAAATGGGTCACCCGAAGTAAAAAACTCGTTGAACCCGTTCCCTTTTTACGTGCCCTCTTTTCTTTCTCTCTTTCTCTATGCGCTCTCGGCAAACATTGTTACCTATTACGGGAGTTAGCATCACCGGTACGTTTCTGCTACCGTAATAAATTAATTCCGTGGAGGCGCGAGCACGGTCCGTCCCGGGATGAAAAAAAATCCTTGGATTGTTGAGACCGGGGCACGTTGAGAGCAATCGCGTCTGAGGGGTGTTAAAAAGCACCGGATGAGTAAAAGAACGTGTCAGATTCTTCGTCTTTCAGGCGACATTTCTACGTTTAAAGTCGTATTTGCTCTGCGTATTCATAAATCGGTGGAATATTTCTAATTAAAAAAATGCAACGTGTAAAATAGAAAAATCTGTTCTTATACATCATTGCAAATAAATAATGGACACTAAATGACAAACATTATCGTTTCAACGTTTAATTGCTCAACTTAAAAATATTAATAAAAATATTACACGCAAATATAATTGTATTGAAATATAAAAAATATAAAAAGTCCTGAAAATAACTACGTAGCTTATTAAAATTGTTACATTGAACATTTAAGCTGGTTGTTAGAATGACAAAACTTTTTACAGTAATATTATCATGCTTGAGCACATTCTACATAATTATTTTGATGGCCTGTAATGTAAAATTATTATTCTAATCTGTATCTGGTCAAATTTTTAGATACTGCAGTAAAATTGTCCGTGTAATAATTTTTATAATATATTTTGGATATTATTTTGTCGGGCACACTCATGTATACAAATTGCCTGTGAATTTAAAAAAATATAGAAATATAAGTCTATAGTCGTAACATAATCGTAATATATCGATTTTTTTTCACACTTAGCAATTAATTATAAATTCCACAATTTATTATAATATAATATGCTCACAAGAAGACCTGTTCCTCAAAAAGTGTCCATTACCACAATGCGTCAACGTATTATTAATGTAAAATAATAAAGTTACGCCATAAATTACGTTAATGGCCGGCGATAGCCGCTAATTATATTGTAACTTAGTAGCGTAATGGACGTGCCAGCCAGATTACGGGGCCGGGTAGGTAAGTTGGCTCATATGGGTAGACGCGGGTCAGACATAATCTCGTACAAGCGCTTTAAAAAGCAGATAAACGTGGGAGCGTTTCATTCTTCTTGCATTCTATCTCTACTTCCTTGCCCGCCTTGGCTCACTGCCGTTATTAATCGTAGGGACGAGGATTACCGCTGGCTGCGCTAATACCAGCAACCAGAAACGACGCTGCTGATGGAGGCGGAAATGGAACGATCGCGGCCGAGACACTGTCGTAGGTAGGTAGGACGTCGAGTGCGCCTCGCCGGCACACAGCCCTCGAAAGGGTAATCCACTGTCGAAAATACGATCTCGTGCGCCTAGCACGTTATTCCACGTCCGCGGAAATCGTGTTCCCGGGGGTTGTAACTAACGACCGCTTCGTGGGCGCAACGAGCGATTCTGTCGCTGGACGGTTTTGTGCGCGTTAGCATCTTCACAAATTAAATCGTCCAAATTAAGCCGCGCGAGTAAGAGCGGTCCATTGTTAAGATATCAAATGTATACTGTTACAGCTGCCGAAAATGTACGCGATACATTTACCGTTACCTTTTACGCGTCCTAAAATTTTACGACTGGTAGAAAGAAATAAACGCTCTATCATTAAGAAACAAGTTTCGGGATTATGATAAAGTTCCAGTAATATTCAAGACAGTTATCGTTTTTATGCTTAAATAATCGTTAGTCCTTTTTTTATTTAAACAATGACTTTCGTAGTCATTCCTATAATTTAATACATTAAATCGAAAATTTTGAACAGTATTCAAAGGGAACTGAGAGCGTTTAGCGAGTTCTAGCCTAATTGCAATCAACAAGCTTCCGTGAATCAAAGCGACGCTTAAATAAAACGCATACACTCCCGAAAAGCGCTCAATTTATTTAATATCTTATTTTTTAGATCGTCCATCTGAATCCGTTACTGTGATAGATTGGATTTCGTTACAACTACACACACACACACACACACACACACACACACACACACAAACACACACACACACACACACACACACACATACACACACACAATTGCTTCGTAGCAACGGTAATCCACAGAAAAATATGCCAATGGGTCCCGAGAAAGGGAGGATCGGATAAATCCACATACAACGTGCTTTTAGTCTCGGTATTCGGATCTCGTCGAGCCTTTCGCGAATAATTCACCTTGATGTGCGGAAAGAGCGGCCGCAATCAAGGCAATAATGCGCTCTCTTGTTGCGAAAAACGTTGCTCGAAAGACCGTGACGATTCGCGCTACGGAAAACATCGTTACGCTGATTGTAATTGCATTTCATCGCGGCCAAATGAATTGAGCGTCGATTTGCTGCGGCAAAAATTGGTGATACGAAATCATTTTCATGATTCCATCTAACTCGGGTTCAAAGAGAAAAAATTATACAGATGGGATTAACGTTGATAGCTTTGCGATTATAACCGTTTCTGTTGGCTGATGCGTCTCTACTTTCGTTAGTTTTTTAAGCGATTAGAGAAAATAACGAGGCGGAAGGAAAATAATCCTAAAAAATGCAAAATCCGATTAGTTCCGCGTAATTTAACGCGTCGTGACAGATAAAGTGTCTTCCTCAGATAACACGAGTCGAAGTCGCGATAGTACATGGCGAAGGTATTTTGCTTTTACTTCGCTAAAAATGAACTTAAGACCAAATGAACATACAATAAACAACAAAAAAATATACAATGAACATACAATAAACTTTATTCTAATACCAATAACAGGCTCTTAGAGATGCAACTTAGCTTGCAATCACTTATCTTTAACAACTCATCGCTCCGCGAAAATATAAAACTCAGCATTAAATCAATAAACTTACACAAATTGACAGCCTTCCACGAATTATTCGATTTTCATGAATATCAAAGTTTTTCCGATGCTGCAGCGTTGGCATGAATGAAGTATAACGCGCGAAATGCAACGAGTTCTCGCATTCGCACTCTAAAACGAACATCGCCGGTGTCTGGTGTTCTAAAAGCACACGCGTATAATGCGCAGTAAAAACGGACTGAAGTATAATTGAAGGGACCACGACTCGAGTATCGAAAACGCGCGGGATGGTAAAGCGCGTGATAAAACGTACAAGATGGAAATGGCAGAGTGCGAATATCATGACATAAAAATACGATTACCGCGCGCGCGTAATGTAGGAAGCGAGAAACGCATATCCGGCGTCTACGTGTAGTAGCGTATCGATTCATTTGGCAGAAAAGTGAACGTGAAAACGGCCCCGCCCATTTTTATCGTTATCGCCGATCTTAAATGGGTGCAATTCGCACAGCGATCCTTTGTTCCGCCACTTTTTATTTCGGCGCGTGTCGCAAGTGCTTTAAGTGTAAGCTATCTCGATTCCGGTCTCTCGACAAAAGACTTTCTTTGTCATGGAGAGATGGGGGAGAGAAGCGGGAGGTGGACAAAGGCATTTATAATGCACACACAGATATGTAGACCAGGCGTATCCCGGTGGATAATTCACAAACTTCCTGAATGCTCGCCGCGTGCTTTTATATCTCCAGAATCGCCGCGGTCCTCTCTCATCTTACAAAATCCTTCGATGCAGACGCAGCGCGTGTCGTAAAGTTACACCAACGTCGGCGATTCGTCGACATCAAGTATTTCCGTCGGAATTATATGTTCACGAGAAGCTTCATTTTTAACGCCTTAACTCCGCTGCGTCGGAGCAAACGACGTAGCTAAAAGAGCTTTAACTGTAAAACTGTGCGAGCGCCGCACGGAACGTCGTATATTATTGTCACGCATCAGAGTAAGTACTTAGTGCCGGTGACGAAATAGCTCAACTCTTTAATAACACTCCAAAAATACTCTTTGCAAGATAAAGAAAGCTAAATTCTAAATAAATCAGTGCTCTACGAATAGGAATAAAACACTAGAAAGCTAAATAAAATGCAATTTTTATTAAACGCAGTCTGAAGGTGCATTACCTCGTATTATTTTATTCGCCGCCAGGTAACGCTATTATCTTTCATTTCACCGCAATTGCGAAGATAAAGTATCGTCCGGGGTCTTTCTCTCTTTTTCTTTAAAGAAATAGCAAATAAAACAATATGGATTCTCCGCAAGCTGCCGTAGAAACTATAATATACTTGACCATCTATTTTTTCCAAGGGTGCATGAGTCACAAGTGTGAAAAGGGTACTACGTCGTTTTTATGTACGACAGGTACTTTTCACATCGCATCGCGGTACAACGTATAACTGTAGACTTTTCATACGTTTCGTGCGGGTTTGGCCGTATCACGCCGCGGACAAAGACACATAGGCATCGGGTTTCAAACGGTCGCGCAAGGCCAGAAGGGTTTTTACCCCCTACGGACAAAAAGGTGGCTAAAAGCATATTCCTGTCGTCCTTGGCTTTACGTGGCGGCCGATGGTTTTCCTCGCTTATATTTTTACGGCCCGGGAAGGGAGGGAGAGGGTGTACGAGCGGCACCCCCGCGGCATTCTATTCTCTCCTCTCTCGACCTTTGGCCTCTACATGAGCGAGCGCGGATGTAGACACACTCGCACGGGTCTCTCTCTTTATGTACGCACCACCGCGCCAAGGCCGCATACGAAGCGGCGATAAACTTGTCGGTTTATGTGAGAACAGTTCTAAAGTTGAAAGAAGCCGCCCCACGTCTTGTAACCGGCGCGCGGCGATGTAGTCATCGCGCGAGTTTCACGGCTGACCGGGCTTACGAGGAACCTGCCCGCGTTTACAAATACAAATCTGTCTTCGCTAACTCGGTGATAGCTCATCGTGTACCTACTTTGGTACCGCCTCATTACATTACGCTGTACAGGATGTTTTTTTTCTTTTTTTTCTTATCGTAAGACTATTTTCCTTTAATGAAAAACGATTGCAAAATCGAGCTACGTTATTTCTCTGCAAAAATAAAGCAAAAAATTTATTTATACCGTTTTTTCCTCTCTACGTAGCGCAATGTAATTATAACTTAATAACTTATAATACTGAGAGAGAAAGAGAGAGAGAGAGAGAGAAAGAGGCATATGTATTTGCGTGAATGTATATACATATATTTGTATTTCACTTTAAATGTATTGTTACATTAAAATTGTGTGCTTTTATTATCACATTTATTTTCCATTATCTCCAAATAAACAAAAATCTATATGCTTTTCCATTTTTTTTTCCTCTAGAAAACAATATTTACATACACATTACACTGGCCTTTACTTTAATTGCGTGTCCACTTCACTGGAGCGAAACTGATTCGGAGGATGAGAAGGTTGATCGGGATAAAATTATTATGGTCGTTGCAAAGCCGTGACTATAATACGGGGAAGGTCGCGGTTATGAAAGCCGCAATGTATTTTTGCACAACCCCCGTTTGCCCTCCCCCCCCCTCTCCCGTTAAAACGTACACTTGGCCGTAACTAAGGACAGGGTTATATCTCCACCTAGGGGTATGACGGTCATAGCCGTGCCAGTAAATGGCACCCTCAGTTACGTAGAACTACCTCTGTCCAGGCCGCAACAGCTGGCCAAAGTCCGCGGCATAAACCTTCCAAGATTCTCACAACTTAGCCATTTTCTTTCGCTCCCCGCGCCACCGTTTCTTCCCTTTATTACCGTTTCACAGTTTATGCGGCCTCACCGCCGAAAACGCTTCACTAAACCCAAGCACGAACCTTTCATCTTCTTTCGTAATAAAAAGAGGTCGGCGAGAGACTAACCCCCGCTAACGTTACACCGCGCGATTATTACGAAAGAGAGAACTTTTTTCGCTATAATTTAATTCTGTGACACATGTCCGAGAAGATTATTCGTTCGTAAACTAGATCGATGTTTCTTCTTACGATCCCACATATCCCGATACACCGTCTGGAAACGAGTCCTCATTAGAAGGCGATTCGTTAGCGTTTCACCTTCGGCACGCTTAATGATCGGAGAGCCCTGGCTTTAGGATAAGGAGCACTGCGACTTTTCTACAATGAAATCCCGAAGTGAGCACTCAGAGCAGAGCGCGGCGATTCTCAAAAATCATTTTCCACTGTCCATGTAATATCGTCTCTCGGCTCTCGCAATAAAGAAGCGCGGATTTACAATAAAAGGTAGTACCTCTCGCAATAAAGGAGATTGGATCTGCAATAAAAAAGGATTCAGCGCTCTGCTTCATAATGAAAAGCTCAAAGCGAATTTTCTCCGGTGGAGGCTACAATCGACGGAAAACATTTCCGCGCCTCCGTCTCGGTGTTGGCCTCCGCCATCTCCCGCCCTCTCGTCGCTACGGGGGAGGGGGGGGGGAGAAACTCGTATCCCGGAACAAGTAAGGAACCCCGGCAGCCTGGAGTGATCTTGCCTGGGCAAACTTTCGTCTCCGCCTCACGACGCTCTTAATAAGCCCCATATTGTTCTCCCTTAAATTTTAATAATGCGTCGCGTAATGCGCGACGCGCACACCGTACATACGGCACGGCTCGGATGCAATCTGAAAATATTTGTTGCAGCGCAAAGAGTCCCTCCGGGGCGTCTCTCTGTTTATGAAGTTTTATGTCGGCTGGCGGTCGGATAGTGGAGTAACCGAGAGAAAGAGAGGTCGAACAAAAACGAAAAGGGTAAAAAAAAAGAAAATACAAGAGAACCGAGAGGAACAAAAAGAAGAAAGAAAACAAGGGTGAGGGTAAGAGCGTTAGGCGACAGGAACTGCCGACAGAGAAAGAAAAGCGAAAGAAGCGAGATGCGGACGAAAAAGAATGCGAGGAGCGCAACATAGGAGGCTTTCAGCGTCGTACACGAAGAACAGTTGCCTCGGTACGACGCGCGACGTATCGAAACTATCGGCGTGTTTCCTCGCGAGGATTCAATCGGACTGACTTTCATCTAGAACTCACCGTAACGCCGGATCATCGAACAGCGGGATATTGAACCCAAAAATTAAACGCAAAATTAAACTGGACATCTATTCGCAATGAATTCGCAATGAAGTAATGATATTAACACTTTGCATGTGCAAATGAGTATGTGAGTGAGTGAGTGAGTGAAAGAGAGAGAGAAGATAGATGTAAAATTTTCAATGATTATTTTAATGAACAGTAAGTTGAATAAAGTACATAAAAAACAAATAAAGAGAAGTGACATTGACTTACAAAAAGAAGAAAAAAATTCCAATTTTACATAACAGTGGTTTCAATATATATCCATTATATTATCAAAATAATAGATTTTATTTAAAAAATTGTATTGATAAAGAAATTTCTATGCTTTTACAAATTTTGTAAAACATTTTCCACTTATAAAATATTTATAAGTGTAATTATTATTACACAAATATTTTATGAGTCGAACGTTTTTCACGAATAATAATTGTGATATATCTCTCGCAAGCATACGAGACATAGCAACGAGATCGGTTTTTTTAAATAATTCCTCAAGAATTTGCTTGGTCACATTGGAAAGCGGACAAAAGAACTCTTCCGATCGGTCCCGATGTTCCAATCAAAAGTTTCTTCTTTCCGGCAGTTGCACGTGAAAAGTCCATCACGATGCCAAAATTGAAACGTGACGATATCGACCAGTACGCGTGCGAATGTGAACGAATTTTTGTTGATTTTACTTCGTGGATTCGACACATCAAAATTGAAACGACAATGGCGGGTAAAGGAGATGTTGCATTCTTATAAAAAATTAAATTATCCTCGATAAACTGTTATTTTCAGTTGCCATCGTATATTGTTAGAAAGTTGAACTGCGTGCATTATTAAAATCTCTAGATAAATAAGAGATATCTCTAGATAAACAAGAGATAAACAGAATAAAAAAATTAGTGAAATTATTATTTGGCTATTCGTGTTTTTGTTTTATTTTTCTTTTTATTAAATGAGAATATTATTTTTTCGTCGCATGTATGTAAAATTTCAATTTTGTATATTATTAGAGTTTTATGTAAAAATAAATAATTACAAATTATCAATATAAAAAAGAAGTTACAAAACTGACAGCCATAAATAATAGTTTTAATTTATAATTGTACTAAATAATATATAATCTTAAAACTTTGTTCACAGATCTAACAAATCGATTATATTCAAGAAAGAAATAAAGATAAAAAAATACAAGTCTAAGTAAAATTGAAAACTGAAACCAATCTTCCAGCTTCGTTTAAAATTAAAGCATTAAATAGAAAAGCGCGGATAATGACTGACGTGAAAAATGGAGAGCGAAAACCAATAGACAAAGCATCGAGAAAATGTCATAATGTATGCGAAGTACTTCAAAGTTGCTGTCTACTTTATTAACTTTAAATATGTACGAAGAGAAATAATTGAGAGAAATAATTGAATAAAAACGATGGATGTAATGATATAACACTCAAATTGAAATGATATTTCTTCGAATGGAAGCTTTGTCCCCTTCCTTCAATTAAAAAGATCAAGCGGGAAATCATTCATTTACATTTAAAAGGCAGAAAAGACTGACTCCGAATTATTCCGCCAGACTGAAACTCAAAAACGTTGAGTTGAGGTTGAAACGTTGAGCTATACCTATTGTGCATGAAGTGAAAAGGAAGGGACATTGAGGCTGATAAGTGGATAGATAGAATAAGATTAAAGAGGGCTTCGAAGGGTTGGCAGAGGTATGAGATGCAATGAAACGTTGAATACGGTTCAACGAAGGTCGGCCGGTGGAATTTCCGCGAGAGTTTGTTACTTTGCTGATAACCAACGGCCTAAACTAAAACTTACACTTGAGGGTATGAGCGGGAGGGCCGTCAGGGCGAAGAAGTGAGACGGGAAGCACGTCGCATTGCGGCTACCGACCGGACAATGCCATACTGGCCAGGGTAACTGTCCTACGGAATTGGTACTGTGGTCTCCTGGAAGCTCCTGCATGAGTTTCACAAACTCTACCGAGGCCGTATACGTACGCGTCAAATTCTCGTTTTAATGATCACGCCTCTAACTCAATAGCGGAAGGAAAAGTACCCCTCTCCCCCCCTTCTCTCTCTCTCTCTCTCTCTCTCTCTCTCTTTTTCTCTCTCCCCTTCTCTCTGCGTCGCACTTTATCTGTGCGTTTGCATGCAGTTTGATCGTTTAAAACGACAATAACAGAGAACAATAAAAATGCAACGTGCAAAATGTTCGCTTGAAACTTTCTACTTCCGTACGATGGGCGTTAAATTGTTCAAAAGAATTTTGATTATTCTGCTAACCGAGTTCAAAAGAAAGTTTTGATAGTGGATCAATAATTGAAATTTTAAATTCTTATTTTATATACATATAGAAATACAAATAGAAAACTGAAGATTCCAGGCAAAGACTTTAATATTGCATAATACTACATATTAGATTTGTGTTGCGGTAATGACGTCATGTTTATCAAACACGAGGATAACGAATTTCGGATGCTGATATGCGTTGGTAGCGCGTCGCCATAAATTTTCGGGTGGTCTTAACGACTTCGAGTCAGCCGGTAAACGTGAAAAAATGGCAAGTACCATCGCGCACGGCAGGTACATGAATAATAACCTCGTGACGACGACAGGGCGAGGTAGATTTCGAAAAAAGGCTGAAATCGCGGTGTAAAATGCGTCGCTAAAAGATGACACCCTTTATCATCGTAATGCCTCTCCTCCTCCGGGTAACGAGGTGAGTAAAGGCCGGTTCGTCCCTAGCTGGGGATAGGTAGTGGAAAGCGCGACGGACTTTAACATTCTCTTTCTTTTGACGCACGTTTCGCGCACTTGTATTATGCAGGCGCGCCGAAGAAAACCGTCTTCATCGTTCGTCTCGGCCTTTCCCCCTCCCCCCCGGTCGGCAGGTAGCTAGAACGGCGAAGATATACGCGTGACCACCAAGAAGAGATGAGGATTTAACGGTCTTCCTCGCGCCCTCGCTCGCTCTCTTGAAAAATCGTAGAGCCATGACGGGCATGCACGCGACGGGCGCGATGCGCTGCAGAAGGATATACCGCTCGTACGAGCCGCGCTCTCTCTCTCTCTCTCTCTCGTCTCTTCCCTCTTCTCTCGCGTCTACCTGCAAAATTTATCCGACGAGGTGGCACGATGGCGTGGCTTTGTCCACGAGGAATTCCGAATTATGACATCGGACGAGCGAGCATTGTTCTCGGAGCGGTGAACGTGCGGACGCGCCGAGAGATTGTGCGGCGTCAACCTGATTGCTTTATTTCCAGCGTCTTCTGTGAACGGCGCGGTTATTCGAAGAAGAAAAAAAAAGAGAGAGAGAGAGAGAGAGTATTTTCACTCCCCGGTGCAATCTGTCCGGGATCACACGGGATGAGTTTCCGAGTGTACGGAAACGCGAAACGCGATCTCTGAGAGTGACGAGCGTTCTCTCGTTCAAATCGCCGGATCCGCCCATATAGCTCGATTCCACTCGTGCGCGAACATTTGATATATCTCGTTCAACACGGTCCAGTCACCCGACACGTTTTGACTCGATATTTCCGACGCTTGCAAGACCGACGAGTATCGAATTACAAGGTAGCCAATTAATGACACATCGTGTTTTCACGACGCTGGGCACACACAGCGTGCTCCACGTAGCGCTTAGCTTTCGCCTGTGCGCGCGCGACTAATTTGCTTACCGCACTATTGCATATTCACGCGTTCCAACGTACTCTCGTGGAGAAGCGACGCGACAGGAACTTTTGAATTATGCCCCAGGCACGGAGAATGCCCGTTTAATTAATGAACGAAGGCGGGATGAGCGCGTCGACGAGTTCAAGCCGACGATGAAACGGCCACTCGAGTCGCGTTGTCGAATCAGAGGCGCAACGTGTTTGTAAGAATGAGAGCGAAAGAGAAAGAAAGAGAGAGAGAGAGAGAGAGAGAGAGAGAGAGAGAGAGAGACATCATCACCCTCGAGAGAATACCAAGGGGTTGCATCGAGGGATAAACAACCTCAGGTAAATACCGTTCCATTCGTAGTATCACCCTCTCGCTACGTTGCTACCACTTCAACTCCTTTGTCTCTTGCCAACATCGTCAACTATTGTGAATTATCACCGAATTTCACACATTGTTACAAACGGATATGGAAATTTGTTACGTGTAACAATCTGTCTTTTTCTTATACTGCTTTAAATGTTAATCAGATTGTATACAAAATTAAAATATGGTTGAAAAATGACAATTAAACTACTATTTTTCAAAAAGTTCTGTTATGTAAATGATATATAGAGAATTTAATAACGCCATGAAATAATTATCCAATAATTGAATCGAAAAAGATAGTAGAATAAAATATTAATCTCAAAACATATATAATACATGTAGGCTATCCATATAAAATAATATTCGCATATGATGCGGTGAATATTTGCAAAGTGAATGCGTTTTATATCATATACATGTTGTGTTATTCAGAGACTTATAAAAGTAATGGAAAACATAATGGATTATACGTTATATTATATCGTTTAATAATAACAATACTAATGGCTGACAAATTTATGAAATAATTTTTGCAAAAATAAGCACGTTGGAAAAACAGTATTATACGATAAAATCAATAATAATTTTATTTATTCGTAACGTGATATCTAAATTTAAAATTAAACTATTCAAAATGTTATTTGCAAGAAACATAATTTTCTAAATCCGCATCTGGAATCATGTGCACGCATTACGGTGCAGCGGGCAAATAAAAAAAAACGTAATAAAAATCTGAGTTGCGGGAAGAAGAACTCACGATCACGAAAGCTCTCTCTATCCTCGAGTGGCACACACGGACGGAAGCGACCGCGCTTCCAGCAGGAAGCTCACTTGCTTATTTAGTCGCTAGGTGAAACATAGTTTCAGCGTCCTCGTAGCCGGGAACATCCACCTGCTCCCACCTCCTAAGATTTACCGTCCACCTTGGTCAGGCGGAGAAACTACTTTCCTGATGTAATATTGCACCGCCACGAGCGCATATTCTCGTCCCGCTATACTGGCCCTGAACATGCTTTGAATAACAAAGTAATATACAAGTTCTGTTTGCTCTTCGTCGCCGAGGTAACGCGCTCAAACTTTAGCAATTACTTCATTAGTCATTTTCATTTCTCACGTTTTCTCCACCGTCAAGCATGAGTATATTTATCTCGGACCGACGTGAATTCGAAAATTGATCTTTTATCGATCGAAACTGCAAGAAACCGCTGTCGCGAAATGCACTCGGATGATACACGAGCGAGACATCGTTGAGACCTGGATTCGTATACGAATGTAGCACATGGGGATGATAGTTTGTCGTCCTCATAAATCAACCAAGAGAAAACTCGCGATGATCTTTCGCTCGGCTTTACAGGAACATGATTCGTCACTCTCGAGTAGACGACTTAACTTTTCCCATAGAAGTTCGATCGACCCTACTTAACGTGTTCAGTGATTCAATTCTCGGCGTATAATACACGCACGCTTCTCGTCTCCATCGTTCCGCCTCATTTTGTCGACACAACGTTCCACGTGAAAATCGGGGTCATTGGTATTTCTTCTATTTTTTCAATATTAAACAGAGAGATAACATTTAAGATTGAATATTTGCTGATACATTTTGTTAAACAACTTTGGCATTCTTTTATTTTTTATAACAGGCATAATAAGCAAAATTATATTATTCATAATTGCATAATATGACGGTATATTCAGAAATTTGTATAATTGATATAAAATTAATTGACATATTAATTTTCAAAAATAATAATGACAGTATAATTGCAATTATATTTCAAATTTGTACACAATAAGGTTGAGAAGACATTAAATAAAATTGTTTTAATTTTCATATCAAAAATTAAGAAAAATTAGGGACGCCCGAGCATCTCTAAGCAATAAAAAACCATTCTCTATACAAAAATATTCAACAATTTAAATTGTAACCAACTAATGTATTTGGAACGTTCAAGTTACACTTGTAATTAGAACATAAGTTAATCCTGGTCAGCACTGAAACTAAAATTACATGAATAAATGATGTTCTTCTATGTAAAACTGTCGTTATCCGACTAAATAACGTGCGCGCGGAAATATACAACAAACCGAAACACGTCCGATAATACCGCCGACAACAACAACAGCGCACGATTCAATGACGAACGCTGCAAATCGAGAAAAAAAAGTAATATTATCGAATGCGGAAATTAGAGCGTCGGTGGCATTTACGCGGAAAATAAATGATTCGTCCGCGAACGAGCCGCTATTCCATTCCATAGATTAAAAACGCGGCCAATGTTTTATTATCCCTGGATCGATGAGAAATTGAAGGAAAGAGAAAGCGAACATCTTTAATGATTCCGTGAGGTACAGCCGGATCTTTATGGCGATAGCAAGGATTGAATAATAACCAGACGGGAAAATAAGAGGAAAAACCTATCGATAAATCGGATCGGCAAATATATCAGCACCTGATAACGGCGCTCGCCTTTACTAGTAGGCTTCGTACGACAGGCTCGGCAACATTTGTACCCCTTTCCGCCCCTCCTTTTATCTTCTCGTGTTCACTGTTCTTTATTTCTTTACCGCCCCTCGAAGCTTCGCTTTTGGTTCACCGGCTGAAGAATCGCCATCGCCGCTACATTCCGAGTCGTCGCACGTTCGGAATTAGCTGTTCGACTTGAGTGCACATTGGATCCATGGTCCGTAGGGCAAAGCAAAACGTCGGGGTGTCCGCGATCGAAACCCCGGCCCTTTGAGTAGTAGGTATGTTCGACTCGAGCGCTCGCTCTCTCTTAGATAAAACGGCGAATCTTAAATGCAACGCACGACACGCGAAACTGGCGCTAGAACGATAATTCGATCAGGTAAATTAGATTCTTCCGATCGGTCCGTAGAGAGTCGTCGGTTCGCCATCTGTCACCGGACGTGACGCTTGACGTACTTTCCAAAAATAAATTTGCGTTGACGTTACGTGTCAGAAACGTGATGCACGGTGAAATTGCAAAGCTACGTCATTCCATTCGGTCTCATTGCGCGCTTTTAAATTATTACACGACGTTTAGCATTACATTCTAGATAGGAAATATGATATCAGCGCAAATGCTCTCACAAAATTGCGGTTGCGAAAACCGATTCTCGGGAGATTATTTAACGGCGCTTGCGGATCGTTACTTCGTGGTTTCGCGACAATGGGTTCCAATGAAGACACCCGACGCGGAACGAGCCCTGAAAAGGTGAACGAATACCGCAGAGAGGTGTGAGAACGCCGGTGCTATTCAGCGGTCTGGATGAAGGCCATCGGCCATAGCATTGGACGAAGTTCTGGACTCGGGTGTCACGGACTTTTCACAGGCTCTTTCTCGCTGCCAGATAGTGCGCGACGACACGATGTCTGTATACCGAGGGGGGGGAAAAAAGGGCGAAAGCCGCAATTTATCGATTGAATTGCTAATTAACGCCGATTGAATTGGCCGAATTTATTATCTCGCATTACGATATGGCCGGGACTGCCCGACACGTCGCGTATCGCGATTTAATTTACGGCATTATGACCGCGTTATTTGTCTTCGTATCGCATCCAAATTGCTTCGTGTTAGGGTACAACGGAATTCAACGTCACACTAATGCGAAATAATAATGGAAAATATAATAATAATAATAATAATAAAATGAGCAGGCATGCTGAGAGGACGGGGGAATCTTGCTTTTTCAGGGATTAAAGCGGATTATTCGGTCACTCATCGAAATACCGTCATATGGCCGCACGTATACGTGTTAGTTTCGGCAATTAGTCGACGTAATCGCGAGGTCTCTGCTGGATCAATTATTTCACGGGCACGTTACTAGAGCGTCGTTCGCTTTATGACTTTGTTAAGCGGCCATCCGGAGCGCGCACGCGCTCGTGGCAACAGAAATAAAACAAAAATCCATTTAGCGGGCTAATGGATGGTGTGAGCTATTAATGCAAATTCACTTTGACCAGATTTCAGGGCGTTGGGGTTGACGTCGGGTCGACACACGCGTGCTAACACGCATGATTAAAGTTGTCGCGCGTGACATAAGCGCGGCAAAAGTATCGTCGCGCGCGTTCGATATAAACGAAACGGTCACGCTTGGATATTTTTCATCAAGCACGGGAATTGTTTCCTTCGCCGAGCATTATCAAACGTATTATTCTTGAGAAATTTTGAACGACATTTAATTATACGCCAGGTGAAAAACTCTACTCCTGTTAAACTCCACGCTTTCGTACGTTATCCGCGCGTACAACGCAGATGATCATTAAATATGAAGAATTGCGAGTGAAAAAAAGAAAAACAAATCGCGACTGATGGAACGCGTTCCAGATTCGCCGCTCCATCGTAATCCACTGATGGATAGATTCTTGCATTCCCCTGACATCAAAAATACGATCGATAAGCGATAATTACGCTCCGCGCAAGTTTACTGTCCAACGGTATACAATATAATACGCGCGCTTTCAACTTCGTCCCGTTCGTATTCCCAAGAGTGTCGGCTTGCTTTCTGAAGCTGCAGCGTCGTTTCCTCTCCTCCACGTAGCAATTAAGCGCGTCGCAATTGCGTCCGCCTCTGCACCACAGAGCACCGCAACCAAGCAATGTGCGTGTCCGGTACTTCGTACAATGTCCAGCACGGCCTCGAGCAGGAGCACACGTGAACCGAGACCAAAGTGGAGAATTTCAAGGAGATCGAATTATCCGTTACTGTACCCCGAAGGCGGGATGCAGTTGCGTACAATAACTTCGTTTATTTGTATGTTTACAGTACACCACCAAGTCCACTTTTCATTGATCTTGTTGTTTAACAAACCACGTCGTTAAATAACAGCAATAATAATAATTAATATTATAATCGTATTATTAAATTTAATAACAAATATAAAATAAATTAATAATTAATGGGAAATAAGTATATTATTTGTAACAATATTTGTTAATACTAAAACATTTGCATTACTATATCACACTTGCTATATTTGGTCCATTTACAAATGTAATTAATTACTACAATCCGATAATTAACTTGAGAATTCCGATATCTAACCGGATAAGAAGTTACATCACTACACGTAACAAAAGTTACCGTTGTTTGTAATCATCTTGTTAAGGGTATAGATATAAGACTGCAGTGATTAACCTCATGAAACTACGGGGCTACTCGATGCTCTCCTTTATCCCACGTAGCCATTAACCGCAGCGCAATTGCGCTGCCACCGAGCTTTAGACTACCTCAGCCGAAGCTAATCAACATGCGTATACAACACACTGTGCCTATACTGACATTACTTTACGCACAAAGCAGACGAGTTTGCTTCTCTAAAACCGCCGCGAATAATCTCAAAGGAGGCCCGCCGAATTATGTATTACCCTCGTCTGTTCTGGCAACAACTTGAAGACAAGACGCCTGATTCATCGTAGTTCCGAGAGATACGAGGTTGCAAGTCACGTCAGTTATATGTCGGCAATCAATTAACGTCCGTAATAATCGCGTTGACGATAGTGTTCGATGAGCGCGCATTTGCGAAGCAAATTGTGCCGCTACGTTATAGCGAGCGCGTAAAAAAAAAAAAACCCCCATCAGATTCCATACGATTCGCCAGAGTGAATGGAGACTGAACGAAAAAGCGGGACAGACCGTGTCGTCTCCTGATCGTCCCCGGGGAAGAGTAAGTAGCTAACGTAATCGACACTCTGCCTCCGCGATACACGCCGAGGGTGATAATATTTATAGCGGATGACGATGCGTCGCGGGGGATATCGAGCAGATTATAGGCGTCTCGTGTTCCCGCGTCTTTACTCAGCTCTACTCTACTAAGTTATTATCTTTATATTCTCATGGATGATATTCAACATAAATTGTATGACGAGAAACTGATACTACCTCGTCAAGATATATAATACGATTTATCCTATAATATTGTTGATGGCTCTTCGCGACGATTTTTGCCTATAATATTGAGGGCATTAAATCGCAATTTTGTGATATATTTTTCTGCTACGTGCAAAATTACTGTATGTGATAATATTTTGCAATAATAATTATTATTTCACGCAAACTCTGCTTTCATGTTTTTACAATATAATATTTTTTTAACAATTTTATATATCTATGTAAATTTATATAAACGAACTCTTATTTTCACATGTATAATTAAAATTTATATATTTCGCCTATAATAAAAATGTTTTATTAAATAGTAATCGGATCTTTACTTTACAGATTCTTCATTATTAAATGCTCGTGTTTCGTAATTTGATAATAACGGTAAAATAATAGTAAGAAAAATAGTTTTTAAATCACTTGTTAGATTCCTGCCTTCATAATACGAGACAACAATCGTTTATCGACGTCGAGATTTTCGGTACGAAACTTGAACGACAGGTGACGATTGAGAGAAGTAACCTGCGCTTTTAAGGGACTGACGGTAATCTCCTGTTATTGTCCCTCATGATAATGATATTACTAGTACACGCAGGCCCCTCTCTTGATTTTACGAATCTTCCTAAAGCCCTACTTCTTCCTGTCCATCCCCTCTGTAGAAAACTCATTTCCTTCAACCTACCTGGAGGGGGATTCTGGCGCGAACGAATAACGTAGTTTCGTCACGTAACGATTCCCCGCCTTGAAAAGCCAACAAACTTTAAGACGAACGGAACTGTCTTCTCCACACCGGACATGACAAACTCCCGACCGTTCCTGTCTTGTATCCTCCCGCTCCTTTGTATTGTCCCATCCCTTTGCAGCCCCGCGGCATCCCCTCGTCATCACCGCGACTTCCCTTTACACGTCATGATAAAGAAAGGGACGTTAGGAGCAGGGCTTTCCTTCATTTTATTCCCACATCCTGCGATTACGTTGCACGTGCTTGCATAAATTCCATTATTTCAATGTTTCTTGACGAAATATATATTTCAATGTCTAAGATATGTCTCTCTTCTCACATCTACTATCGTCACAATAAAACGATCGTTGACGAGCATCGTAAATTCTCTATGAACTTTTCCATGAACATTTAGAGTGCAATTTAGTTGTATCGATAAAAGATTAAGTATAACGTTAGATGCAACGATATTACTCGAGGATGACACTCGACGTTTCGCACGATTTCACAAGTTGCCTCTGTCGCTTTCTTCGCTCGCTCGCGTTTAATAATTTACTGCGTAACCGATCACGTTCTGCCGCAGCGAGGATGCAGAGGCTCGATCACCTGGTGCTCGCGCGATAGAATTAGATTCGTCAGAAATAAAAGAAATTGCGCGACACACGAAACTGTCATCTCCATTTCGTACGTGACAGGCTTCGCTTCTTTTCCGCCTTTCTGAACCACGCCAACCACCCTGTCCTCCCCACGTCGCCCAATGTCTATCCTCCTCATCCCTGTCACCTTCACTCCGCGCTCGCTCGTCCCTCAAGACCGATCCGGCCATCGTGCTCGCGTTCTCTGACCCCACCTCGAAGCTCGCCATTTCTCTTTTATATTGTCTACTGTTCGCTCCTTGCATATTAAAGCGATGTCACGCCGGCGAAACGGGAAAGTCTGTAGAAGGTAGAGACGCTTGCGAGTAGCGTGACGAAAAGAAGGAGCAGAGAGGAGTAGAGGAAAAGAGGACTAGAGGGCTCATCGTAATAAAAGTGAAGCGAAAAAGGGAGAGAAACCAAGTATGGCGAGGTGGGGTGAGTCGAAATAGAGTGGCGGAAGGGGGTAGGACGCCCGAAGGAGAAGGCTGGAGAGCTGCGAGCTCGTAACTTTTGTAATTGAGTTTAGTCATCCTGCCTTCTCTATGCTTTCTCCTTCACTTCTCTCTTTGCTCTCCTCTCTCGCTCGCTCGGCCGATCTCTTTCGCTCGTTCATCGCATTGCCTCTTTCGTGACTTTTCCTCTTTCTATCTGACGGATCGTACACCGGAACCTCCATCACTGCGATGCCATCCGTTCGCCTATCTTCCACCCACTCGCCGTCCATCGAGGGCACCTGCCGAGTTTTTACCTCGGCGCTCAGAGCTCGCAGGTAATATCGTCGAAACGAAAACTGTTAGTGAAAATGCAACGACGCTGAGAAAACACAAGTCTGCGCGCGAGTGCCTTCAAACTGTTAGACGTACGTCGCAGAGATGCGATACGATATGTTGGCTATTTGTATACAGCAGACGAGGTTACCCCTCGCGGAAAGAGATATATCGTACGGAATCTCATATTAAAAGACTTTCTAAAGAGAGGTAAAGCACTTCGAGTAAGTAAACCTTCCTGATTTTGAAATCAAACTCTCGTCGCCGTTATAGTTTATTAAAAGCAAGATATAATTGTCTATCAAACCTAATGTGATTCGAATATATAGATTCATTAATTTTAAATTTTTTATCCGTGCAATACTTATATTTCATATAATTTATTTGTTTCAAACTGAAAATGAACATTTCTTTTTGTTTTTACACGAAACTTTTAATTTACGCAAACTACGGATATTTATACAATTCATATTCAATAAGTAAATATTTTACAACGATATACAAGTAATATATATATATTGATCAAATTTGATATTTATTGCAACTCCAAATAATAACTGAAAACTCATAAAAAACAATCTGTATTGTTTCATTTTTAAATAAATTTAAAAACAATACTTATTTTATTTTTTAAAAACTTTGTTAAGCTTCATGATAAATTAATTGTTATTTATTGTGATTATTATTAATTAATTGTACATTCGCTACGTATAAAGATTACTTGCCGTACATATAATATGTACTTGCTGACCAATTACGAAGCGTAGCATTCAATAGGATCACAGAACGCTCGCTGTGCCTAGGTTCATAGAATCGAAAAACATGTCCTCTCTAAACGTCAGCGAGAAACTGTGAACCCTTCAGGGCGTACGCGCGAGGGCAGTTAATTAAATTAAATCAGTCGTGCGAGGTAATGGCGAATGCTGGACGCCGTCGGCAGCCTTTGTTCGTCCCCGTATTAAATGGTGCCAAGTGGAAATGGAAATCAATATTTTCACCGAGCACGGTCACACGAGCGGCGCGATAATGCGCGATTTTCGCGCGGCGCATCCCCCGGTTGAAATCCGCGTGCCAGGAAATTTACCGAGATTTTTCAACGCCGAAAGATTGGCTGGTACGTAGTAGGTACCTGCGGTGCGACCCGAGACACGGGCTTGAATACGCGCGGACGGGAGAGTGAGAGAGCGTGGAGAGAGAGAGAGAGAGAGAGAGAGAGAGAGAGAGAGAGAGTATACCGACCGGGAGGATCTGGTATTCGCGGCGAGAAGAAGGCATTACTTCCTGGGAAGATAGTCTGTACCCGCGGGACCTCGTAAATCGTTGCGCCGGTCCGAGAAACTTCAAACCTAGAGCGGATACCTTCGACTCCCGGGCCAATATCGAGTGCCAGAAGCGAGCCCGCGGATTCTACGAGCTGACACACTTCATATTTCACGTACGTAATATTTTTCACACGGTCCGCACGAGGAGCATTAAGTAAAACCGTTATTTCCTACTCTCACGTGGATCCCCGCGCAATTTCGCGTCAACCGTCGACCGCCTGCGAAAGAATAAACATTCGATATTCATATACTTGCGTTACATTGTTATTCAATTATCGTTATTATTGTTGCGGAAGGTGAGCGATTTAACGCGTCATTTTACGTACGCGGCCGTTAATATTTAATTACATTATAACATATCAATTCTCGCGAATGCCGCGCGCTTTGTAATTAATTAAAATATTAACAAATGGCCGTCGGAGTGTCGTAATGAACCGCGAACCACGCCGCAATTGCAATTTCGTGGTGCCGTAAACTGCAGATATTTTAAAAATTCAATTGCAGCAGCGACTCGTATCGTTAAAGTAGAAAACTACCTAGGGCTTTTCTCTATTTACTTTATTTGCGCGGCGGACCCGACCCGACCTATGCGACGCCCACCGGCTACAAGTAATAAACGTGATTCCTAAAGGCCGAAATAAATATACCGTTGTATATCGAGGAATTGCGTACATATATATATATAGATGCCACGATATAAATATATAGATATGTACCCGCGGCAGTCAGCGAGTTTCGATTGCGACAGTTTGTTCGATAAAAGCCGTTATTGTCACCGACATCACTCCTCTATTACCACAGCTCACACGGAACACTCGAGTCTTCCTCGGTGGAAATTTATGGCCGAACTTTAAGCCCCTTCTCTAAGGACGATCAACCGCATCCAGTGTCAACGATGGATATAAGCGCGTTCGCCACCCTACCTTCCTACCATCCCCGCCCGTCAGGAATTTCAGATTTTTCTTGCGCGCTGCGCCCCGTTAAGAAAGCCAAGCCGACGTTTTATCGCGTTATACATCCCGGACGCTGGGACGCGGTGGGTCGGAACAATGTTTTATTACCCGCTTGCTACCCCTATGTTCACCCTTTCGCGCCGTTACGTCTTTCTTTTACTTAGAATTTTACGATTCGATTTTATGATCGTAACGCCGAGGTCTTTTGGGCCGTTGTACACCACGTCAAAACGACGTGTCGTATTCTGCGTAACTCTCTTTTTTTACCCGTAGCGCCAAGTTCTGACGAGGATTTATGTACGACACAATCGTAACGTGAGAGAAGGTCCAGCACACGTACCTAAGTACCTTTTGCAAAGAACTTTCTGACTCGTGTTTCATCGATGTAGACATAAAGTAGAAGAAAGTAAAGATATATATATATATATATATATATATATATATATATATATACGTAAAAAAAGAGGATAGAATAAATATTTGAAGAAGAAGACATTTCAACAAAAGACATTTCGGAGATTTAAAACTTGGTTTGTACAAGAACAACGATAATTTAACATTTCTTTCTTGCCCCACTGATGTCCGAATTAAAATTCAGAGATAAAAATGGAAATTATGGTCGTGTACCTATCGACAATTGTCGAAGATAAAAAGAGCCTTTACCAATGTTACTTAATCCTTTTTTTCCCTCTTAGTTTTTATGTCCTTCTCCTTTTTACATATTCCCCGCCACACGTATGAGAGTCGATGATTTCATCGACTGAGGAACAGTCTTCGAGGGAACGCCTGATGTACCGTCGTCGTGGCTGTCGTTTCACACCAAAGGTGATGGATATACATAGTTACGCGGGTACCTAATGGCTCTCCGGAGAGTTTTCAGTCTCTCATGTGCCTCCAGGCGGCGATCTTGCCGCTAAAGACCTCCTCGTAACGTACTTCGATCCGACGAGCTCTTCGGCCACGAGCGAGGTCGATTCCGCTGTGAACGAGATCGATCGTGAGCCATTCAGAACATCGGCGGATTAATTCGTTGCTACGATCTAATTTTCGCCGATGCGGAACGGAATCGGAGGGAAGACCAGTGTTGCGGTACTTCCCTTCCTCCCCCCCCCCCGCCCAGATACAAAGAAAACGAAAGCGAAACCCCTTTGACGAAATCACGTCAGCCGAGGGAGGGTATTTTCTTGGTGGTTCAAACTCCGCTCAAGTTCCACGCGAGAGGAAACTCTCGTTCGGAGGTTTCGATCGGATCGATGGTGCGCGGCCCGGTGTGCGACGTGATGCCGGTTATAGCAGTAATTCGAGGGTTTACAGCTCGTTGGAACGGCTCGTCGTGCTGACCTGATTTTTATTGAACGAAGTGAACAACTAATTGTGAGTAGCACCGACTACGTCGATTCGGGAGAAATTGGTACATTGTAACGCCGATAACAAATAGAAAAGGAATTGCCCGGCGACCTGGTTTTCGCGCGGCTTGTACTCGGGCTTCCCCCGAGAAGTAAGAAGTCTGACGTTTGACACATTGCGCCGGTAAAATAAAAGTATACTTCCTACTTACATCTTCCTTTAACGTACCATTGTTTGTATCGCCGAACTACGACGCCTGCCAACCCGATTGCAACGTCCGTCCGGTTAATGTGATTGTCATCTCTATTGTCTCTATGAAATGTCATCTTGTAAAAATTGCCACGGTGTCTTTTAATGGCGTCATAGATCTTGGGTATGACATTTGGAGAGAAGAAAACTGCGCCGGAAGGATCGATAGTACGTGTAACGAGCGCCGGTTCGACGAATAATCGGCTACCGGAAATCGGCTTAGGGTAATAGGTACTTTTCAACGACATTGTGAGGAACGATTCAGCGGAATCGGTCGTTGAAGAAAAGGTAAAAACGATCATCACAGGCAGCGCTCATCAAATGTATTCAGCGTCATGGGGACTATCCCCCTCCTTAGGAACGAAGGGTCGCGACTTTTATCTGATCCACCATAAAGCTGCCATCGACGGCTATCCAAAGTTGAAACGCCGCCGTTTAAAAATTTCATCGTTTACACCATCGCGCCCCATCGTATCCGTTGCCCCTGCTTTACAATCGGTACCATTAAAGGATCGTATATCAAGTGGCTTATTCCCCTCATACGCATTTCGCGCGTGAAGCACCTAATATCGTCGATTCTTCCTAGGTGCTCCTAAATCATCGCGCGATTCACTGTACGGAGGATTTAAACTAACCCGCGAGAATAAATCTGTCTTCGCTATCAACAGATTTTTAGCTCGGAAGAATTACCCGTTCTAGTGAAATTCTTAATTCATTATTTCCTGTCGACGAGTGCGCGATAATTTTCGCAATTGTTTTAACTTCGATTAATCGTCGCGCGTTTCTCAAGGGAACGAAAGAAAATTAATCGACGATATGAGATTAAGGGAGGCGAAACGATTCCAGACAATTCAATAGAAATACAGATAATGTCGCGCAAGCGAAATATATCAGAAGGGAAAGCAATTCGAGACTCGCGACAAAAACTGCCATTAACATCCGCCTCGGGGGAGAATTGCTGTGTTTTGCAGCCCCGCGTATCGTCACTTTCCCGCATGCAGACGCTACCATTAAATGCTCATAAATCAAAGCACCTTAAGCCACCTTATTGCGTCACACTTTGTGCAGAAGGATCAGCGAATTCTATATCGACTTTTTCCGCACTTAATTTTTTCGTTTATTATCAAAAACTGTTTCGGCATACGTGTTGTACATTCCTGATAATCATTCTTATATCGCTTTGTAGCACATAAAAATTGTAAATATATCGGTGCAAATATTGTATAATAGAACGACTTTTTATTGTGTAATATACGGACTTTTTATTAAAAAAAGTCATTATTACGGCGCTACTATGGAGACATTATAATTCACCGAGTCAACTTTACCCCAAAGACAACCGTAATATGCAGCCTTTAAAAGTATGACTCGCGTCCGTGCCAGACAAAAAAAGACTGAATTCTCGTTCCATAATATTTTATATTGCATTATACTTTCACTCTGATGATAATAATAATAATAATAATTATTATTATTATTATTATCATGTATAATAGTAATTTTAATAATAACATATACGTTAATTTGTCTTGCAATTTTAAGCATCATGCATGTATATATATGCATATGTATATGTGTGTAGCAAGTCTGTTGTATAAAATAAATATTTGTGTTGTACTTTAAAACTTGTTATTACTTGTTATTTTCCTCACTAAACTAAAATTGTTTCTGCTGAGTATAATCGTAATGTCCTATTCAAGTTTGACAAGGAAGACGTTTAACGACGTCTATATAGAGACTATCAAGTGGTCGACTGCACTACAGAGATTACAAGTGTACAGTGCCGTATTCGTACGCTATGAACAGTAGAAGTCCCTCTGCCTGAGTACCCGACGTACCTACTGGTACCGTAATCTGACGAGACACCGACCGCGAAGTAAGAGAACCGTTGGTCCATTTCGAACGTACATTGCGTCTCGGAGTCGTAATTTGCAAGTCCGGACGCGGTTCTAACTGGGCCAAAACTCCATCCCGCCAAGTTTAAGCGAGCTTACGCTTTAAAGCTTATGTTTGTTTAAGGAGTTGGCGTGTTGCCGTCGTCGAATACGCAGCTACGTATCTACGTCTCCATGGCGGTGGTGTAAGTTAGCGCGCTCAAGATCAACACCTACCAAAAATACCTTAATTACGAATCAAACTTCAATCTCGCTTAGTTGCAAATTCGAGTTGGAAATTACTATTCCGAGCTATGTTTCAAAAAGTTCCTTCAAAGATCTATATATTTCTATTTCTATTTACAAAATAATTTAAATATTTAATACTTACTTTATCCAAAGTAATTGACAAAAGCAACATTAAGGATAAATAAATAAATATATATATATATATATATATATATATATATATATATATACACAGAAAATAAAGGTAATATAGCCAATAACATATGTAGTTACGGGCTGCCAATTACATATAATACTCAATAATATTTGCTGTTAATGCAAGTACAATGTATACAATGATACTGCAATAGCATATATTATTGTACGGAGTATATCTGTAGTTAGCAGTTTGCAACTACATACATATCTTATTGAATATATTACATTTTTTTTCAACATATATATATACATATATACAATCATATATATACATATATATATATATACATATATATATCATTATCACTTTCTGTAAAGATTAAAGTAATCTATTTCCAACATTACGAATTTCATCAAACAATTTTTTTGTACGTAAATCCAAGTTAATAGCAATGTTAGAAGTTGTGTGTGTGTGTATGTGTGTGTGTGTGTGCGGGTGTGTACACACACACGCAGTAATCCAGCTTTACTTTGACGATATTTTCCGAGTGAGCAAAATAAAATAGTTTTAGCAGTAAACTGAAAACTGCGACGCAACGTGATATAGAAAAATCGGGGAGAACCAGTGTTGACGTTAGTCCTTATGAAAATCAACGATCTGTGTTTGCCTGCCTAGCCACGGTATATCCGCGGATTACGAGTATATGTGAACTTAAACGGCCATGCAAGAGTATTGTTATGCCATGCCAGCATTTCGCGTCAGAAAGTCATCGCAAAGCCACCAAGAGAGAAAAAAAGGGAAAAGAAATAAACGTCGTCTTATTTCGTTTGGCCTCGCTCCCAACCCGCTCTCGTCCAGTTACGTCACGATGGGGTTTCCAGTTGAGATATCATCGCGAAAATAATATATCACGTGTACCAAAGAAACGTATCGAGTGTGCATGTACAAAGAACGTCAAAATTTTCCGTATTGTGACATATATTCGATTCCACTAGCAGTCAAGAAAGCAAATTATATTTTCTTTTCTATTTTAATAAGCGCAATAAATTAGAAAGATCAAGTTTTCGTACCCATCACGTAAAACTATTTTATTTCTTTTAAATAATATATATTTAATTAATATAGGAAATATTATATTTAAAGGACTTCTAAAAGACCCACACGAGCTAGCTAACTAAACTTTTTGTTGTACACTTTACTAAATATGGAAACGCTATATATAATATATTGACACTTTGGCAATTAAACAGAAGCTGAATTGTAACATATAATATATCAATATTTAATATATAAATAAATAAAAGTTATAAACAAACCCGTGTAGAACAACATAAATATAGATGTTCTTTCGCTTTGTAAGCAGGGATGGACTTCGCCTCGCTTAGTTTAAAACTCATATGAAACAAATGCGAACGTCATTTCGTCTTTCCCTAAACAGGCAGAGGTATAGAATGGACTTTATTTCGCATGGAAAGTCGAAATTCATGTGGGCACACGTAATGGGTGCGCGGGTGTCGCTCCTCTCCCTGCGTCCTCGCTAAAAAAAAAAATATAATATATCCTAACTTCACCTAACAGTGTGGAAACAAAACAACTTAGTTTCTTAATTGTTCTATTCCATATAGATTTTTTATTTTTCACGCAATGCGAGATCCATCTATATATTGTGTAAGGTACAAGTTAAAAATTGCGCCACCAGAGTAGTAAAGGTGTGATACTATGCCGAAAATATTTGTCTGTTCCCGAGGTGGAAGCATCGTAAGCGAGCAGACTAAGATTGACAAGGTCGGCTCGACAAAATTTAATAAAGTGCTATGAAGTAAGAATGCTTTATCTATTTCTATTATACCCTCTCAGCTCTTTACAGTTGTAATACACTAAAAATAGTGGACGCTAAAAAATTAACAAGATTCGTATGCAAGATAGAACGTACATCATGAATTACATGTAAAAGCATTATTATAATGTTATGATAGGCGGTGGAGCAAAACTATTCCTCTTTCCATCTACACCTGTATCGTGTATCAGGTCATTTGGATTATCTCGTGATTTTTAATCTCTAAAACTCAGCTTCTATTCAATTGCCACTAATTAGAACCAATATTTTATATTTACCATTCTCATACTTAATAAAGTAGAAGTAAAATACTAGAAAGAATTCAGTTTATACTGGCTTACACGGATCTTTCAAAACTACAGCCTATTTAAAAAAAATAATTTATCTGAAATATTTTATATAAAGAAAATGTCAATGTAATAAATTATATTAATTATTAATATTATAACTTTTTTTTTTAATTATACCAAATAACGCAAAAAAATTCAAAAAAATATCTCATAAAATTTTCAAATCTATCTTTCTGTTTATTTGTAAATGTAATGTAAGCCTTTTTAATCTTATTTAAACAATTTAACATGATATAAATTTAGACTACTTCCAAAGAATTTGCATTTTTGACGATGATTGTATACGATATAAGAATAATATTTTCTGACATGCAAGCTGAAATTCTTTTTAGTTTCACATGACGAGCGATGCAAGGATCATTCTCTCTGAAATTTAGCAAACTGATATTCTTTTTTGGTTTCAATGCGCAAAACGTCCACGGCTCCCTCGTCCGATACTCGTGTCAGACCTTACGGAGAAACCGCCGCGCGCGCCGGGAAGAAGGAAGGCAAAAGAACGCCGTGTTACTTCAGTCGAGGAGGAAGGGGGCTCTGGCTCCCGACACGCTGATTCGACCCAGCGCAGCGTGGCACGTCACGATGGGATTTCCGGCCGAGATATTCCCGTGGAAATAAAATAACACCGGCGCTCCGGCCGTATATTCATAACTGTCGACAGCCCCCGACCTTGCGCAAACGTTTGCGGCTCGAGTCGCGGAATTAAAATATCGCAAGGAATTTTTAATCTTTTATCTGTATAAGAGAGCGTGTGTACACGTACACCTTAGATTGAGAAATCTGCACTGATAAGTTAATTTATAGTCTGGTGGCTTTAGGTTAATTTACAGACGGAGGCAATGAATCTAGGCTTGCGTTTCAGTTTATTGGTAATTTCAGAATGGCAGTTCAACTCCGCTCGGCTTAAGGGTTAAGGAAGGGTGGCTTTTCCCGTACGTATCGAGTAGTACGCTATGCGTTTGTCACGATATCGCATGTCGTGCTTTGGGATTTAATCCTGCCGAATGTACATGTGCGCTCGTACATGTACCGGAGTTACGATCTAAGTAAATCCGCGAAACGATATCTCTCGCAAAAGAGGAAACCCTTCTAGAGAGATCGAACAATACCTCGCGGTCGAATAAGCGCGGACGCAATGCTCTACGAAATAAGGAGGCGATTCTTTTGTGTATCGAAGATACCCGTTCTTTGAGCGACCGAACGTATCTCGGGTAACCTGAATAAATCACGGATTTCAGGAGCAATAAACCCGATCTTTTCACAGTCATCGATATCTAGATCGTTCTTGTTGATTCGTCGAAAGTCCTCTCTTTCTGTGGGTAGCGCTGATTATCATAGAAAGAGGAGCCGGCAAGATTTTAACATTTCTGCTATATGCCTGGCTTTCGAGATACGTAAATCCGAATAATGCACGCGAATTTCAACGAATAAACGTCGATCGAAGTCTTCCCCGTGACGGCGCAATAAAAGTCAGCGATTCGATAAATACGAAAACTTTTCGCCTCCTGCTGCACATCTCTACAAAAATATAAGTGGAACGTATTTATTTGCTAATATGGATAGAATTTAATGCAGCTGGCTGAAAAAGATGATGCGGATAACTGTCTACTTGCTATTGAGAAGGAAACGTCGAGCAAACGTTTCGCAGTTCGCACGAGCCAAACTATTATTATAAAATCTCTCTCTGCATCATCCGTCCATCTCCCACGCGTGAAGGATGATGCGCGTTTTGTATCCTACGTGAATTACATGGGCGCGCGCGAGGAAAACCGGATGGAGTTTCCGTTCGGCCAGGAGGAAAAGACCCTTCGACGCGATAGTGCTTTCAGGTAGGAACGCCTTTTCATTCCCGCAATTTACATCCATTTGTACCGAGAAGACGCGGCCGATACACATGGCTCACGCGAACAGCGGCTGAAAGCACTCGACTAGACCTATTTGGAGCATCCCGCGGATATATATATAGGTCGCGTTCGAACGCGCGTGGATACGCCGAATGAAAAGAACCGTTCCTTTGTCACATCGCAGACATATACACATAGCGGTGATAATACGGCGACTAAGATGAAGTAAGGGGACGGAGGACTCTGTTTGCCACTGTTGGATAATATTGTCGCGTTCTTTTACGAACCAATTTACAGGCTGCAGAAGGGGCAAATGAACTCAGCACTTTTGCTTGATTGCAACGAGTAAGCCGTCACTTTGGCGCCATCAATTTTGCAAGTGACATAAACGTTTTATTTTCTTTCAGTATGCAGATGCGCGCGAACATTAAATCTATTCAAGAAAACACTTGCATAAAATCTGAAAAGCGGATTAGTGAAAATTAAAATTTAAAATATGCACGGCAAAAGCGTGCGTACTTGTGAAGAACGGTCCGAGTGATTAACGATAAAGAAAACAAAACGATACGAATCTTAATAAATGCAGAACGTCATCATTACCTGACGGATCGCTGGGACGCCGAGTGGTAAGAAACAATTTCCTTTGTTGGAACGAATGTTACGAGACTACGTCTGATAAGAAGATATGAGGAGCGAACGAGAGAAGGGAATGAAGAAAACAAGGAGGAAGATAAAAAGTTTCTCTATCATAAGATAACGTTGTCGAGCTCCAACGTCATCTTTTATGTCCCAATTTACGCCTCGAGGAGAAGGGAAGGGTGGCAGAGGAGAGGGAGGAGTATCGTCTCGTCGTGTTTCGAAGGGGGGTTGAGGCTGCTTAGATATAAGATGAAAGGGGTTCGTGTAGAAAGAGGGTGCTCCAAGGCAAAAGTAGAGGAGGTATCTTGCTCCCGGCATCCCTTACCTATGAAGTTTGATTATGTTTTTAGGACGTAGCGAAGAAGCGGATCAAATTTCGCAGCCACTCAACCCGGCCTCGGTGTCCGAGCACGATCTTTTTCCGTATACGAAGTATATAACCCAATCCCTTCTTATATAGCTTCGTTTTCCGGCGACTCCGATATTATCTCTGGTCAAACAAATCAAGTGCGGCCTATACTCCAGCGTTATATATCGCGTACCACGTTAGTAATTCAGGAGATTCACGAATGACAAGGCGCCGCCTCTTCCGTTCGTATAAAATTCATTCCATTTATTTATTCCGACGATAGACAAAATTGTTTTCGTCCTTAACGCGCACGATTTCAACATACATTGCGTTTGCGTCGGCGCAAATTTCTGCACGCATTTCATTTCGTTACAAAAGCTTCAAATTACAAAACAAACGGCGTTAACATCCGTCCGAATTAATGATCGTGGAAAACCGATGATGACAGGGGACGGGCGTATCAATGGAAAGCTCCCCTTGTCAGGCTGCTATGACGAGGTAGAGCTCGAAAACATTTTGTGCGATATACGCAGCGGCCGGCCAGGAGTCCGCTCCGCATTGTTGGCCCTGTCAACTGCACACACCTACGCACAGTCAGGGCGGACATACGTACGCGCCCGTGCACGAGCAAACTATCCCGCCTGACCCCAACTGGATTAGGCTCGGACGTGCACACACATACGTGTACACCATAGTCACACGCAGGGGATAGTCCTATATAACCGATTGATCGCCGATAAAATTTTCCCTCCTGCCGTCATCCTTGCCCTCTTCCAATCGGTCGACGTCCAAACCCCTCAGGTTCCTGGGGCTACCAGTAATTTCTCTCGTCGCGACTTCTTTCTCTCTTTCATCCCTTTCATCCACGCGCGTGAGATGTACCGGCGATACCAGATTAATCCCTCAGTGATCACGACGTGGTGTGCCAAGAAGTCTTAGTCTTAGTGTTACGTATGGCAAGACTGACGAGGCTCTTGTTAATCTTGTTTCGTGACCGCGAAGCATGAAGTAATTTTGACGCGATACCTCGCAGATAATTCCGTCGCCCTGGGAACGCGTGAAATAAAATGTATCATACGGTACGTGTACCGCGAAATGAAAATTCCAACATTTGATTTCTCCCGAAAATGACCCTGTAATCGCGATATGATTGATATCGCTATACGCGAAAACTGACATAACTTGATAACGTTTTAAATGTCGCCGAATGCCGGATAATATGTAGCAGTACGGTGTGTGAATTGTATTTTATCTGAAATCAACAGATATCACGGTGGCATACCATTCCCAAAAATTTATCCTATTCATATGCAACAAAAGTTCCTATGGGAACCGAATCATCGCGCGCATTTAAATTTAAATGGTATGCGAATTAGGCAGCGAGTGCATCGTGTTACCGGCACTGCGCACAGAGAGTACGGAAAACGTTTTACAGGAACACTAGAATTCCCTCCACGAAATAGATCTTTAATTGGATCCTAAGTCAGAGGGAGTATCGCCCTATTTAACGTAATGTGCGTCGAAGCGTGACCAACGACGATCGGTAGGTTCGTCCTCGAGGACGCTACTTCGCGTGCTGATCGCATTACCTCCGGCGTGGCTGTGCCTCGGGGGCACGTTTTCCGCATAGCCAATATCAAGCAGCCCCGATACGTGCGGGAGTACACAGCCCCTGGCAAATAATCGGAGAATACGCCGAGTGTTCTTGCACCACCGGCTAAAATGCCCACTGCGCATGCTAATGCGTTACATCGGGACGCGGATATCCTGTCGTTCGGCTATTTTGCACCGATTTTCGTTAAATTCAATTTTTCTCCGTTTCCGTATACCCGGACAGCGAGATAAGGAAAAGGTTTCTACGTGCCGCGGCGACGACGCGACAAATTACTAGCGCCTCGAGAACACGAAAGGAAAACTGTAGTTGAATTAACAGTAACGTGAGAGCAATTCAGATTTGGTATTAACAACTGGTAAATCGGCATCTACGCGCGCTAACAGATTTTGGGTATAATTAAACTGGCACTAGAATGATAATATCGATCTCATTATTTCGACATCAACGCTGCGTGCAACAGCGGAATGCATATAGCGCAGATATATGTAGAGGCGAAATATTACAGAAAATCCGTCATCAAATAGCATTTTCGACGAGATAATTGAGACTCACAGGGAACAAACGAATCTCATTAGCTAATTAACTCTGGATAACGCTCTTTAGATATTAATGATAAACGCCGTGAGCGACTTATCGTTCACTTAATTCTCGCGCCCAAGTTCTCGCTCGAATAAGCTCCCTCTCCGCAAGCTTTTTCACCTTAACGATGCGTGTTTCGTTTCGAACAACGGGCTATGCGCTATTCCACGACTGCTTGAGATAGCAGGTCTCAACGAAAGTCGAGCTAATTTTGAATAATGAGCGTATATTAAATTCGACCTGAATAACGCCAGAAGCGCAGCGTGGTGTTTGTGACGAGTTACCAGCTACTTTTCACCGAGATATATACTCGAGCTGTTGCAACCTTTAGAAAAGGGAGCTTTGCGTTGGGACGGATCCTTAACTGGCTTTAATCAAGTGAAAACTTCTCGGAATGCTGAACATGGCGTTCCACATCTTCCGACACTTTCGATCAGGTAGAATAAGAGCCATCACGACGCGCACGATGATTAAGTGCGATGCTAATTAACATATATTTAACTTCTAATTGATTGAATCGCGAACATAAATTGTGGTGTCAAGGGAAAAACCAACCGTTCTTCTATAGTTCTCACATAATTCATGTGATTCTGTTATAGCGACATTATATAAATTATTAAAATGTCGAATGTAAAGAATGTTATTAAAATGCGCGATACATTATTAAATATTGCTTTTACAGTATTTCTGCCACAAACGACATAGACAAATCTTGCCAAAATATTTTCCCCGGGAAGTCTACATACTTTTTTGGTGAAAACATTATCGGAGCGATTCGACGGAGCGCAAACTCTTGAAAATGATAAGTGACGCCCTGGCTTTTCGTGAAAGAGACGGAGAGTTGAGTGCCTCCTTCGGACTGAGCCAACCAGTAAACAACGATTTGTCATCGAGACTAATAACGGCGTTCTGCTCGGAGCAATATCATACACTGTGCACCTACTTCCGTTACCGCTTTATTTGTCTCGATTCCCCTCGGTACATCGACCGACGGAAATTTCCGCGCAAGGCAATATGAGCCATTGGGACAAAACGACTCGTGCGGATTGATGCCCGGCTATTAAAAATTCCGTACGCGCGGTATGCCGAAAAATAAATGGCGAGGAACGTGGGCGGAGCTTTCGGTCATGCTTTATTAACGACAATGTCGCAATACATTTATCCTATTTGCGGAAGTAGGACGAATATCGCATCACTGTCGAGACATTAAATCGCTCGTTTGTTTTACCACATTGCACGTCCTCGCATTGTTTGTCAAGCATACACACAATATGTCAAGCATTTTGAACTTCTGAAATCATTTCATTCGATCCAACTGGTCGACATTTCAGTCCCAATCTAGTCGTCCAATATCCAAAAAATGTTTCATAATATAACTTTGAACCGAGAGAGAGAGAGGGAATGTGTGTGCATTCGGCTTTGCGCTTTCCACGATACAACGCAGAGTGTACGCGAACATCGATTTGCTGGGTCTTTTTATATTCCTCGGTGTGCGTATCGGAACAATGACATCATGGAGCGATGCGTAAGCTTAATATAGCAGCTCTGTGAAATTTCCATAATCATGGCTCCGTGTCATAATTCCATTGTACATGAACGCGGTGCAGAAAAGAGAGACGAAGAGAAAGAAAAAGAGATATTGCGGCCGCATAACCTTATAAACAAGTATAAATATATGTAACACAGCTTTTGTAAAATGAACATATTTGTGTAAATTTTATGTACATTATTAGGTGTAAAACAATATAATATAATATTTTTAGAAATGCGTTTTAAAATTATTTTTAATTTTAAATTAATTTGACGCGTTATAATTATACTTTGCGCAATTTTGTACCTATTCATAATTTACTTTAGTGACATTTTCCGCATATATATAACAATATATTTAATATTATAGCCATATATAATACAATCCCGCGTTTAATATAAATATCGAAAATTATCGGCTAATTATATTCGGTAAATGCATCGTTAAAAAGCTAAAGCAAAGAATGGGTAATGCTTCCGCGTGATATCTGTTGTTCATCTGTTTTACGTCGGAAATGTATCTCGTTTCTCCATTTAAGGATTAATTACAGCCAGCAGCGCGTGTTACGTCACGCGCGCCTTCCACTGTTCACCAGTGAAATGCATTCGAAGCCGCGAGATATCTTGCGCATGCAATCCCGAGAGCTCGCATCGGGAAGAATCGCAACGGCGCGGCGCGTCCGTTCGTGCACTAAAGGGGTGAGAGATAGTACATGTGGGGCGGGAGAGTGGCAAAAAAGAGTTCAATTTACGACGTCAAAGTGGCGCAGGGAAGGACGATATGGCCGAATCGGTAGAATCCGGTGCGCTGTAACGTACGAACGAACGTAGACGAGATGGTCGGATAAAAAGCGATCCATGAGAAAGAGAGTGAGACAGGAGGTGAGGCAAGACAGTAGTCAAGCCGGCGTATACACGTACACGCGGATCGCAGCTTAACGGGAGGCACGTTCAGGACGTGAGAGACGTGAGGGTGGTCGTTCGGCTAGGGGCGGCATTAGCGGCAGTAAGCGGCAAAAGCGGGGGGAGACTCTCGATCGAGTCTCATACACACACACACACACACACACACACACATCTGTATATCCACGCGTACACCTACACATACCCACACCGATCTAACGCCGTCAGGTCAGGCACCTTTATGCTCACACAATACACACGCGTGTATGCGCCGAGGCAATTGGGTAATGGGCGATTTAACACCGACCATCAGATAGCGCGATGGGACAAGGAGGTGTGCGCTTCTACGATTTCCGTGGCTACGCGGTAAGAACGAACGCGCGCGGAGGCGGATAATGCCGTCGCGACGGGGGTAAAAGGAGGGTCCCGACGGTAAACGGGAGAATTACCAAGACCGTGGAAAAACCCTTCTGATTGCCGCAGCCCGCGGGCGCCTCTTGTTCGTTCGACACGCTACCCTGCCCTCGCAAAAGGAGCCAGGAGAAAGGAAAAAGCACGGACCTTCAAAGTCAAACGGAAAAAAAATTACAACTATAGTAAACGTCATTGAAGTCCTGTTGAGGTGCCAATCCCGCTATTAACATTTAGTTCGTATTTGGAACACGCGGTAACTTTTGTTTTCTTTCTCTTTCGTGCTGCTCCTTTCCTCTCTGGAATTCGACGAAATTTTCGACTCGCAACAACAAAAGGGAAATCGAGAAGAAAGCTTTAGAACGCAGGATGCTTCCAAGCGCATAATGTCGTCCCTCTTTAACATTGAACCAAGGTTAAATGAATGATTTCGAACTCTCCGTAATTCATTAATTATAGACGCTACTATAGTTAGCGCGTCGAAAGGGTTCCCATAAATTTATAACGAATCAAAGAGCAATCTTCTATATTCACACGGAGAGTTTCTAAGCGGATTTAAACAAAACGGGAAAAGGGCTCGCCGCAATGCGTATACCTCGCATGATAAAAATTCTAACAGTATTTTAAGCTTGTTATATTCGCATGAAAATTTTAAGCTCTGGATCCAATCTGTGCGGAATTATACAAACTTTTCACGCCTTGTATTTAGTTTGCGCACGTTGCGTTAACGTTGAAAAATATCGAGTTCATCACGCATCTGATTATGTACTGCAACGATTACCGTGCGTGCAACAATTTGCCGCACGTGCTATTCAGCTCATTCGAAAACCTCCCCTTTCAAGCGGCAGCTACGGGTGAGATTAAACACAAAAACAATTCGCGTTGCACAGAGATGTGTTCCACGTTCGATCATTAATTCCCTATGCGGAACCCCCGATTCCATGAGAGAACCGCGCGATTCGACGAGCGATATCCGGTCACAATTATTAAAATTATTGCGTTTAAAGCAAGCAAATAATGAGCCCGAAATCAATGTGTTCCCCTTTGTCGATTAACAAGTTCGTGTTTAATGTAAGATCCGCGTCGTTCCGCCGAAAATGTTAACGCCGATGCAAACGACATTGACGCCTGCCGAGATCGATCTTTTTTTCCCTTTCCCCTCCTTCCCCCCGTGCGTTGCAACAGACGCGAAAATAACCGTCCGATGCTGGGCGCGGAATGATAAATGTGTCTTAACTTGACCACCTGGTCGACGTCGTTCGTTCCTGCCCATACGCGTACGCGCTACATGTACATGCTACATCCGCGCCGGACTGCACCGGCAATACGGCGGCATTATTTTGCATCGATTTACATAACGGATAAAACGCGACCATGGTCGCGCGGTGTTGGTAGCCTTCCCGTTGTTGAAATAGTTGGATTATATTTTCGGGACCGCGTGCGCGCACTCCCTTCTATTCACATTCAAATATTTTCGCCGATTTTATTTTGTCGGGTGGCACGTTGTCAACCAACATCAGATGCGTGTATACGATACGGCGCAGATGTGTTATAACTTATTAAAAATGGCGCCTCAATTGCATAGATACCTAAAATGGAATTATCTAAAAATTCACTCCAACATGTCCCTCCGTTCTGTATTTTCTTAAAACCGTAACAAGCGGGAAAGAGATTTGATCTTGCTATGTCATTTATTATTTAATTGAATAGAAAATGAAGTAATTAGCAGCTTTAATTAACTAATTTGCGGAATTATTCACTTAATATTTTCCGCTGGTAAAATAACCGTAGTGATAATCCTCGCATTGTTGAAATAATTTCTGAATATTTTCGGAATGTGTCTACCGCACTCGTATTCAAATATTTCGTCGATTTCATTTCGGCTAATATGCACCTTTTGTTGATCAACGCGAGCTGTTGTGTTTCAAAGGAAAAAACCGCAGCATATTGAATTCAGACAGAACAAGCAGCTGCGAAAATTCAAAAATATAAGACTAGTCGCGTAAGTTTACTTTGCAGCGATACTACGTCATCTTGCTTTCCTTTTAAAAATATTTATCGTTACGATAAATGAAAACGTGCAATGGCCACTAGTGACATTAATTAATTGATTTTCAGAGTTATTCAATTATTCAGAGCTCCCAAACATGTTCGTGTGCACACAGCTTTCGGAAGTAATCGACTGATAAACCTCATTATTAGCGTACTGCTATGCTATTGGGCAAATTAATTCATTGACTGTTAATAATATTGATTCTACTCTATCAAACAATACCACACGTATCGACAGATATGATAATTAATAGTTGCTACTTACAGACCGTCATAATCCCGCGAATTTAATGAATTTTTAACATTGTACGACTGTTACATGCGGAACCGCGTTGTAAATGTAACGATAATCCTATTTTCCGATCGGGATAGCGCAAACCGGATGTAAATGGTAGTTCTAGGACGTACCAGTCGTATTCCTCCACAGCTACAATGCACTTTGACTATTCAAACAAGCATCGGACATAAAATTTTGGTTGCGCGAAAAGGATTTTCATTGCGTCGTGCCGTGCCTTCAGCACCAGTTACCGGTCGAATAGAACGACGACGATAAGCCCGGATTAATTGTGTTCAAATATTAACGATACAGTGGCGGTATAAGAGGCGAGAGGAAAGACCAGAGAAGACAGCAAAGGGTAAAAGGAGAAAGAGAGGGTGCTACGTGGGCTGTGGCTGACCCGAATCCTTGCATGCGAGCTTACGTCACAGGCTGAAAAGTTGCTGGCGCAGGAAAAGCTTCGCTGGCTGATTCGAAGAAATGCGAGAAAATGCCCGTGGAAATTCAGAAAATCATGCCACCCCCAACCATCCCTACTGCCGCGCGATACGGCGTCAACGACTGGGGGGGGGGGGAGGGGGAGGGGGAGGGGGAGGCAGATCGATTGCGAACGGCGTAGGTACCTGCGTGTACCCGCGTCTATACCGTTATTACACGCGCCACATGCATTTTCTCGACTTCCCGTTTCCGTCGGCTGTGTGTGCACGCATCCCCCGCGAGAAAACGTAATTTCCTCCCGATACAATGCGCCGGCCGGAACGGATCCCGTTTCATCCGTTCGTGGCACACGACTCGCGCGTGGACTCGCGCGTTTCCAACGTTAAGATGAGAGCGCTCGATAGATTTTTATCTTCTCTGACATTTTCTTTGGCACGTCAGTTCCGGGTCTGTCTCGGTGCTTGGCACGCGTGTCAGGGTGAATTCCCCGTCCATGCGACGTATTGATTGCTCGCATTACACGATACCCCATTGTATAGGCGGTTACACAGTGAACGCGAGAATAATCGACAAAAGCACTCGATAAAACAAAAATTTCCTGCGCGCTGTTTATCGTATGGATATTATGGCGTTGATGTATGCGTCCATAATAATAAGTTGCGTACTCTCGGTCGCGATGCGGCGTCAATAAATTACACGCCAATGAGAGGGCGCGTTTGTTATCGACGTTTAGAAAAATCATCGGCGCTCGAAAGGCACTCCAGCGAATTCCAATACCGACGACGCGACGCTCTGATAGACGAGACGCCTGCCTTCCCATCACGACGGGTTATTGGCAGTACAGATATACGCCTGTTTTACGAGATAGGCGGTGCAACGGACGAGTTTATTGCCTTAATATTAGATACAATGTTATCGTCGCGCGCGAGCTTTATATCTCCCGTCACACTGAGATTGCCGTTTACCATAGACGCTCAGGGGTCAATAGCTAGATATCTTGACGAGCACCCCGTTTATCGTCAAACGTCGTTTAACGTTTCCGTGAATCAAAATGCAAATGAGGCTTTCACAATCACGGACATCGAATGTGAAGGTGCGCGGGGGAGGCTTTTGGGGATTCTCACGTTTCCAATCCAAATCACGCAGTTATAACAGTCGAGGGTATTTCAGAAAATTCTGAACCTTACATGTGTCTGCGATGTGAAATGCCGAACAGACAAATACTATAGCACATAAATGTAGCGATGAAAAGGTGAAATTATTAAATTCTTTTAGAATGATAAAAGCGAGTTTAAAATATTATCAATAATTAATGAAACAATTATTTTTGTTTCTTCACATCTAACAACTTCGTTGTTTGCAAATTTTTTCTAAAATCTCTTTCAATTATGATATGTAGGTTACACAAAACACAAACTGAGAACTTTCCGAAGCATATGGTTACGGAAAAGGAAAAGAAGTGAGGATGGATACGCGAACAGTCAGTAAGTAACACGGTTGATTTCGTTGCAACGTTAGCCACACGCTGGAAACTCTTCTCGCAGAAAACGATACATCGGAAAATCAGGGTGAGAGGAAGGACAAATAAAAAGGAACGAAGAAGTAGAAAAGATGTTGTTGCGATTTCTATGAATTCACATGTATCTATACCTTTTCTTTCGAGCTGCCACTTGACAGCAGAAATGTCTAAGCCAAAATTGTTACACAATATATGTTCTTTTCTTTCTTAAGAAGAGAAAACAAAACAAAAGTACCGAAAACAATTGATCTCAGCACAGATAGAAGTTTTTAATTGTTTACCATGTAACGAGTTGACCGATTGTCTATTACAAATGTCAATTTTTGTATAAAGTTAAGATTAAGTATTTAAAAATTGAAATTTTGTTTAATAACACTTGGAAATATATATTGTACGTTTGATGGAAAATTAAAAATTTTAATAAGATAAATTATTGCGTTGAGAGAATTAATTAAACCGAAAGCGTCGGTAAGGACTTTTCTAATATCCTTGACTTAAAAGAAACGTCGGAAGGTAGCGGCTTTTTATATCCTTGAGGGCTGCATAACTCCAGCGTGAAGCAGCATTCGCGTCTCGCGTTCCTCTTTAATCGTATAATATTTGTATTAAATATGTTCCCAGGACTATAGCGCCAAATCCGATGTGGCTAAAACATTCCTTTGCCTTGCGAATACCCGGCTGACCCGGGATCCAAAGGCGTGTCCACGTCGACAAGGCATGGAGGGATAATTGTGTGTCGCGCGTTGCATCGTGCGGACCTGGAGACGGCGTACGGAGCGAAAGGACAACCGTGCAGAATTCGCGGTAACTGTTTCCCGCATTCCTCGCGTGCGCTAAGTGATGCGGCGGAAGCACACACAATGCAACCGCGGGCGGATAATTTTCACGCAAATGCGGATAACGGGCTCGAAGCCAAGCCGAAGAACGAGAGCGGACCGCGTCCGGATCCCGTAATAGTTTAGCTTAAGCAGTTTTTGCCCCATCTCCGCGAGTTATGCCGTTAAACGGGGAACATTATCCCCACCTCCGGAGCGGACGCACACTCGCTTCGATGACGTCTGTCGCATCGACGTTTCCGCGCCGTTCGAAGCGCAGTATCGTTACCGGATATTAGCCAGAGGGATGGATAGGACGCGACGGCTGCACTGAATTCGCAGTAACTATTTTCCACGTCCGCATACCAACCAAAAGCGTCTGGCGGCGCGCCGAAGGAACGCGCGACGCGGCGTTGCATATACGCGGCATACGGTGCCGCGCATATGCGCGTACATCTCCACATTACGCGCTCGCCGAAGGAACGAGAAACACGAGTCATACGTACGCATAAGTCACGCTTAAATATTCCGAGCACGTAGCCCGTGAAAAAGCGCGCAAGGAAGGTAGTCGGAGATTTTAAAATTTACGAAAAATGCTCCTTTGCCCTGGCTTTCCTCCATTTTTCGACAGACGCGACAAAAAAAAAAATGAAGATGCTCAATACGCAGAGCGCGACATCAACGCGAATACCGGGAGGAACTTGGAGCCCCAAAGATCCAGTAAAAAAAAAAAAGAAACTAATATCCAAGATTCGTTTGGATAGCGTCCCACGCATCTGCCGTGACTTGTCGAACTCGTGGTCCCATCGGTGGTGCATCGGTGCGCGCCCACTACGTGCAGATTGCAGATCTGCTTCGTGTAAGTCGACGCGACGGGGGGGGCCCCCTCGTAAAAGCGCGGGCGAGAAATCGCAAGGCGGATGAGAATTGCCAAAATTTTCGTCACGTAAACCACAGAAAGGCTTCGTATAGGTGCGACACGACGTCGAGTCTCGATTTCTATGAAAGAAAAATTCCGTATTTCGCACGTTCGATCCGATCGGCGACGGTTTTACAAGGGGAACCGCCCCCTGACCGGAATGTTACGTACCGCCATGGTTACGGAGTTGTAATACTCGTGACCGCGCCGAATTCAACCGTAACCACTTACCACGTCTACGTAGCATTTCAAGCATGCCGTATATCGAGGGCACGATCCGACTACGTATAATGCATGCGGTGCATACAGAGCGCAGAGGCGGATACGTATACGCGCGGCATTCGCGTATGCATCGCGCGCATGCATTTAAATGCACAGAAGACAGTAAACGAGAAATGGTCAACTATTCCATACAAGCGACTGTAACCGCGCAAACGGCGCGGAGGCGGCGGAGGCGGCGGCGGCACTACGCCGAGTTTTACTGGCAACGATTTGATAGCACTAATTTCATAAGGACGTAAAACAAGGGGCACACCGTCGTCTCGAGGAGCGCAAATGTTTGCGGAGCGGAAAACGCGCGACATCCGCTGGCAAATGTTTCTGCCTTCTTGCACGTGCTGCCGCTCGAAGTTTCTAACGGCGCGGCGCGGTACGCCGCTCGCAGGGGATACGAAGCGTATTATCCTCGAAGTAATGCTATTTTATAACTACACTCGTTAGGTAGACATTTAGGAGAAGTGGAACCAAGATGGAAAAAGATACAGTCGCGAAAAGTACGCTTGATAAGAGAAGCAAATGCAATGCAGTAATGGACTTTTTGTGTATAAATTTTGATACAATTACGAAATAGAATTATAATGCTTTGTATCTAAAATTATATATAATGAGAATAATTTGAATTTGACCATTTAAGTGAATCACACACAAATAAATGGAGAAATGTCAAATACAATGAGGCTGGAAATTATGCGAAGTATATTTATTCTTTTTAATAAATAAATACACGAATTGTTCACGTTTCACAGAAAGCTTTTATACAACTATAAAATACGTTTTTGTAAAACGTACAAAAAGTTAACTTCAACTAATTGAATAACGAGCTTCGCAAAAAAATGCAATAATCCCAGAAATCGTATTCTTCTCCCCGAGGCGTTGTTACAACACAGATACTTGAGAAATATGCATTTATTGAAGCGCAAGTGATACGTATCTCTTCAATGATATTTATGTCTGATTAATCCAGCTCGCAAATGTATCAGGCAATTAAGTCCATTATAGCAGAGCAGCTACATCGGGTCTTGATCGAAAACACGCTCCGTAATTGTCCCGGATAGCGATATATTACCGATTCACCGATGAACAGACTCTTATCGTCAATGAAATTTAACTGATCGTTCAAAAAATCGTCTGTAGCTTCAACTCTTATAAATGCAATTCTGATTTATTATTTACTTTGCCGTACACATAGAAATTCACATAGAATCAATCCGATCGAACATCGAAACAATCCGAAATAAATAAAACACTAAGAACATTACTAATAAATATTAATTAATCCACTTATTTATCTGTATAAAGTAACAATGATTAATATTTCTAATCTAATAGTACAACCATAATGTTAACAGATACAATTGTTTTACTTGCTTGTAAATTAAAATTTTTATTTATATGCTTCCGTCTTTCAATTTTATAATGTTCCTTTTCTGTTACAAAACTTTAATCATTTTTATAAAACTGTAATTGAAAGTTATACCTGAAGTATATAATAAAGATAATATTTCTATTTAGTTGAAGCGCGAATTGAATAATAATATCTCTTAATGTCGATTACTGCTTGGTTATTTGTCATAGATATTTGCACGTATCAATACCAGCGCACGTATATTCATACGTGTGATCTTTCCATATAATATATATATGTATATATCCATCATTGATCGGGACAATTCTTCCCGACCGATTGGTCAGAATTTTCTCGCTAAAGTAGCTTCGTTGTGAAACATCTTCCGATGCGGACGGGCATCGGAAAGGCGTCGGGGGAAAATAGTCGCGATATGTTAAACATCCGCCGTGCCGCGAGGGCAATTTAACGTACGTGCGATACACACGCGTACACACACACACACACCTCGCCCGGTATGCACGCCCGGGATACACGAAGAGAGGTATACATTCCAGCGAAATCCACGTCATCGATATCGGCGGACAGAGTTTTACTACGGGCGGACGATACCGGCTGCCTCGTCTGCATAGATTACAGAATGCACCGATGCGCATTGCGAGAATCGGCGCCGATACCCCGAGTGCTAAAACGAATTGTATGTATGAGAAGCGGTACATACGCGCGCGCCGGTCGGGCGTGTCCCACGCATATGCGTACAATGCGCGCATGCACATAGATTTTTGTCAAGGATACAACATACACGTACGTTTATCGAGATCCGTCATCGACGATCGTTTTCGCCGTCAAGCGGCGGAATCTCGACGTCGAAATAATCGGGTCCGCCGCTTTTTCGATCTGCCCGAAATTGAGTCGATCGCGCGATGGTCGTCCGAAAAATGCATCTACACGGCTATCGAATTCCATCGAGTGGATTGGACGATCGACATCGGCCACTCACTCTCGTTTCGACGAACGGCTGGGAGCTTTCAGAAAAATGCGTGTCGTACGGACGAAAGCGTGTAATTAAAACGCAGTAAAACTTTGAGCGTACTAAATTTTATATTCGCATAATTTCTGCTGCAATGTATTTCTCAGAAAACCTCGTATCTCAAAAAACGCCTTCTCTTAAATATATGTTCTATATCTATATACTTGTTCTATGTATCTATATACTTTCGTAACATATGCTTTAATCATAATTAACTAAAATTAATTAAATTTATCTGCATACATGTAATAAAATTAATTAAACATTTTGCACGCGCAGTCCTTCTTTCTCCTTCTTCCTTTCTTTCTTTCTTTCTGTCTAAACAGAGAAAAAAAGAATCTGAAAATGTACATTTTAATCTAAATATTGTGTTTCGCTAAAATAACGAATATAATACTATCGACGTGATAATATGATAGTTTATGGTAATGAGAAATCGCATAAATTCTCGAAATAACGATAATTCGTGGCGATAAGTAGATACGTTATATCGGGAACCGCGGATATCGATTTCTGATTCTCACAGTTCCGTATTTGCGATATGTAAGCGCTCCTACCTCGGATACTTGTACTGATTATCGGAAGTACCACCGTCAATTATCGAACATGGAGACGACGGTGAGAGCAGTTGTCTAGCAATGATAGCAATCAGCGAGTTGCATATTTGAACAATTATACGCGCAAGATACTACTAACAAGACATTCGCTAATACATTAACTTTTTGCACGATTTATCAGAAAAAAATTTCTGTATATCGAAACGAGAGACACATTAATGAGTAATGGTACAAACAATATGTTTTTTTACTGTAAGATGCGAATATATTGCTCAATGTATTTAATATCATTTTTCGCAGTAGCGACAACTATATTTTTAAAATTTTTATTTTGCTACTTCATGAAATTGGAAAGATAACTTTTCAAAGAAGAAAATATAATTTTACTTGATATATCTATGGAAGCAAAATGCGTGTATAATTAACAGGTAAAAATAATTAATATTTGTGTAGTTTTTGCGCGTAAACATACTATATATACGACAGTAATTCCAGATTTAACTCAAAACTTAAAAATCTCGAAAAATATTATCTCTCTACTGTCACATATTTTTAAGTAAAGTTTTTGTTATTATTACTTTTTTTATATTTATGCGCAATGCAGAAGTATTAGTGTGTACTATTATTTTAAACGCTCTGTTTTACATATAATTTATGGAGTAGAATCGTATTGTCATATTTTATTTTGTATTTTTTACCTATGTATATGTGTGCGCGTATATATGTATGTGTATAAAAAATTGAAAAAAAATATTTCAATAAAAAACCGAATTTTATATTAAATTCTTTCACAAAAATTCTTTCGTTTTTTCAGAATGAACGAAATGTGATTCGTTCGCCAGTGTTCCACCCAATGACTCACGGATGTCAATGCGATATTTAATATAAATATTTCTGTAACTATTAAACGCGCGGAAATTGATCTGGTTTTGTGCGTACGTTTTGTCGCAAGTGCATCATAAATTTCATATCAATAATCGTCTAATATATTATCGCCGTTTACATAATTACAGCTTTACATCATTCCGCGCTTAAGTTCTCAAGCTCAATCGTTCGCGGTAATTCCCTCCCTTTCGGACGAATATGCAAAGCGAAATCCGAGGTTGCAGGGCGATTCTGTAATGCGCATACACTGAGCCTTGCTTAATTCACTCATCGACGAGCGAGCATTATCCAAGTACGGAGATACGGAGATATCACAATCGACACGAGTGTAGAGAGAGAGATAATGACAAATCGTCTGGCACTGGGTTACCGCGTATAATTCTCCTGTTCGCGATCATGCACATATGACGCGCGAATCGTCTCCCCGAGAAATCCGGATGTAGGATTGCGGCTGTCCGATGCTTTGTGAGGCACGCCGAACCGAAATCTAGTCAGGCCGAGGGCAGGGCAGATCAGAGCGCAGAGCAGAGTGGAGCAGTGCCGGCAACGACGGCATATATATTCCACGATCGTCCCAATGTGTCCCGGTGCCAATCTTCGTGCATTAATATCATTCGCCGGCCCATCATTCAATTACATGGCAGAGGGCTCGGTGTACCGTCACGCGCGCATCGAGGCTATATCCGCTCGAAACCATCGAGCCCATTGAATATGGATATTATCGGACGCAGAACACTCGTCCGACTTATCGGTTATGAGCGCTCCACGTGAAATTCCCGAAGATACTTTAGTGAGCTCTCTCTCTCTCTCTATCTCTCCCCCCCTTCTTCTCTCTCGTATAATGCGGTAATATAGATTAGGTTTCAGTCCAACTATTCAAAGAGAATACTTTGATTACCCCAAAGGGACAGACGTTAATTAATAATAAATATGCGTCTCTCTCTCTCTCATTTTTTAATCTTTTACCTTAATTTCAGCGAAAGTGAAAGACAAATAAAATAATCAATTCGCGCGCTTTTATTTCTAGAAACATTATGAACAATATCGCGTTTCAAATACCGTCTATCGCCCTGTCGGTTTGAAAGTAAGAAGCCAAGGAGATCTAGATTAATTGCCAATTCAACGAGACATCGAGGTCATATCGTTTCTTCTTTCGTCTGACCGTACAAAGGAATGTTATAAGAAGACGTCAGTTTCTTTGTAGCTTTTAATTTAATTGTCTCGATGGCGTGGTCATTATTTCGTTTATCCGCGCGCAATCAATGCGCCCTTCGTTGTGCACCATTAGCTCTCAATCGGCATAGAGAAGAGAGAGAGAAATCTGGAAATTTCTCAGGAAGAAATTACACGCGGCACTGCATTATGCAAGAATAGCCGGGTATGCTCTGCATAGAAACGCAAAGAGGAGAATAGGAAGGATTTTACGAGTGCCTCGGGTTTCTCGGAAAGCAGCTTCGCCTTCTTTTCACCGGCTAAGCCGGTCCCGAAAACGTAAACGTTCACGAAAGAGCGCTCACACACGCGAACTTAACATCCGCCCGCGCACACATTTGCACCCGGGCGTTTCGCGATATATAATAAAGACGCGGCGACCAAAATCAACGCTCACGTATGTTTACGATATAAATTGGTGTTTTTGCCGCAGTAGCGTTCATGATATCGAATGACGGTGCACGCTGCCATCCTTCTTCCAACGATCGAGTTGGAAAATTCGCGTACATTTTTCGAAGAACGTACACCTATCCCACAGGCATCCCACTTTACTCTTTTGCTCTACGATCGCATGATCAAGGAGTGTACATAGGAAGAAGAGTGGTTGCCCCTTCGAACCAGCAGCATAAACATTTCGTTTTATTTCACTCTCATCGAAGCGTACTTCGAGTGTAAAGCTCCTTGATACGTCCTACGTGAGCTGGATACACTCGCGGCGTGGCGAGAAATTGGGGCAAAGCAGTATAAAATGCGATATTCCGTTTCCCTTCGTTCTCTGTGTTGCGAGCTCTTATCTCGGTAGTTGCGCCCAAACATTTTTCGCGCTGCGGACTGACGATTGAATTAAAGAAGGCGGACGGAAAGTACTTCCATTCGCCGCGGGGTTAAGGTCGTGGCCGTGTCACGTGCGCGTCATGTTGATCGTAGAATCAAAGTTATGCCCGACAACGGTAACTCGTTGTAAAATTTACGATGTTTGCAGCGGGTCAACGATTTACGAACATTTATTGTCCCCTCCTATGTAATTGGAATATTTCCTGCCCCTGCCTGTCGCATATAAATTTGATAAAATATTACTTGGCTCTCCGAAATTGCCAATACGAAACACTCGACGAGATAAATTTGAAGAAACGATAAAAGTGCAACCTTTCCATAACAATCACGATATTGATAACTACGATCGCGCACGCTATTTAGCTTTTTTAAATTTCTTTTTACCGTTTGATTTCCTATTTTGTTATTACATAATATTCTTCCTTCTTATTTCCTTCCTTCTTAACTCTCTCTCTCTCTCTCTCTCTCTCTCTCTCTCTCTCTCTCTCTCTCTCTCTCTCTCTCTCTCTCTCTCTCTCTCTCTCTTCTTTCACAACTTTTAGGGAAAAAATGGCATAGTGTTATAAGGCCAGTTAGCCATATATTTTATGTACTTTTAACATTTATAAAATAATTTAAAAAACTTTAATTTTACATTATTTTATTTTATTTTTAAACATTATTAATAATAAATGTTCATATAAGTTTAGCATCTATTTAACTCATTAACAGTACTAAAGAAGATATTGATATATCAAAATTAAAATATTAAGTACATAACTTAATTCTCGTCTTTTTTATAAAATATAAACATAAACACTTATCCCGAAAAAAATCATAGACCATTTTATCCAAACTGTAAAAGAAAGATAGTTTATTAAAGAAATAGAATAGAAAAGGAAATAAACGATAATCATACATTACAATTTACATACTTTCGTTTAATGTTAATTGTAATAATTTAAATGTAACTTATACAACGTTGGCAGTTTTAATAAATGGCATAAATTTGTGTTTTATATGTGTTATTATCGATTTCTTTTTACAAGAAAGATTTTTTAGAAAATAAATTGAGCAAGTAGAAATCGTTTTTTGCCCCCTAACAAAAAAAAGATGACCGTTATTCCCAATAAAACTAATCTTACTTGCTATTATATACATATATCGAAAGCGATAGCATAAAAGTCGAACGTAAAGTCATTCTTATACGTCGTTTGAAGGAACCAACTAGCGCAAGGATTTCCCGCGCTTCTTTCCACTTAAAGAAGCAGTCGTTTCAATCACCATTGACTAGAGTGTCGGTTCTTCCAAAAGCTACGTATACGACCGGTAACCATCGAGGCAGGTCCGATTACGAGCTAACCGCTCTTTCGAGGGGAAGCACTTCGCGAAAAAGCCGAACTTAAATTTCTGTCTGACCACTCGAGCGAGTCACGCGGGCCGGGATCGCTCGAATAAAAGTTCCCCGGTGGCCTTTTCGCGTGGCGGCGCGGCGCGGCGGCGATGTATATACATATATATACATATCCGCCGGAGCGGATGGCCATTTCGGCTCGCGGCGATGGCGAGCGAAGGAGAAACTATAGCGGACGGGCACCAAGTGGAGTAAACCTACGAAAGAAACTCCCGGATTAAAGGAGTACCGGTCTACGGGGCTGCGTCCGGTCAGTTTCTCGCTCGGGCGATTATACTTTCGCGCCGATAATATATCAGCCGATAATGGCTTTGGATCTCTCGAACCCGGAGGCCAATAGGAGAGCCCTTTCAAAAGTTCCTGAAACGAATAGGCAGGCAGCGCGCCGCTCTATGCCCAATTGCTCGTCCTTTTTTATTTTATTGAAAAAGTTTCGTCGATTTTTTCAGAATGGGCGATCCCAATCATCGCGCATAACGGCATTAAAATATGATTCGCCATGTGTTAAATTTATGTTCTTAATCGCCTCTCGAATTCTCATAATTCAAACGGGAAATTATATCTTCAAGTTACTAACTTGTGAACTTCTTCAGCTTTAACGGTGAACAATAAATCTCTTCTGTAATCTTTTACAATATATCTTCGACAATTTATACAATTTACGTATAGTATACGTAATTTAAAATAAAACTTTGTACACTTAATTCTCTTTTTCCACGTGTTTATTCCTATCACGAGCACAGCTCCCAATAATTATAACGACTTGTCGCGTTCGAACGTTCGAAATTTGACAGCCGGAAATAATAGCCTCAGGGCGGGTTTATCAATGCTCAGCTAAGTTAAATTTGACTAATAGTTAAATACTAACTGTAAGCTATGTGTTTATCAAAGCGGAATAACTAACAGTTACGCATAAACTGTTGGTTAAAGTGTTTGTAACAAACACTTTAACCAACAGTTTATGCGTAACTGTTAGTTATTCCGCTTTGATAAACACATAGCTTACAGTTAGTATTTAACTATTAGTCAAATTTAACTTAGCTGAGCATTGATAAACCCGCCCTCAATCTTTTACCTCATTAACGATGCCATGAAATATTGATACATTATTCATTACTTTTCCTCATCGTTTTCGTTGCATTTGCGTTTAAAATTGCTTGATTTTCATCGTATCATCGCTTTCAACGTATCATTCGTTGACGCTTACGAGCATTCGGTTCAATGCGAACGCAATAATTTTACTTGCCGATTAGCAAATGCAGAAAATAATTATTCGGAGGACACATTCAGAGATTGCAACATATTAAATGTGAATTTATCTTCCTATTTATTCCACAAAACCTAAAATCCATTTTAGCTAATTTATTTTTTTTTTCCACGTTCCATATGTTGACGCAAAAAAACTCGACACGCTATGCCATTGGATAAAATTTATTATTTTCTTAGACTCGTATTGCTGATTGATAAGCAAAATTACCATATTTACAATAGCGCGAATGCTCAACGGCATCAACGAATTATTTACCAAAATACAATTGAATTATATCACGTGCACTCAGCATTCTAAATAAATGGAACGCTTTCTATAATTCTTCTTTTGGTAAACATAACAGGATAATACCTATTATATCAATTATTGTTAGATATTAGGTTTCGAGTATCGATATCATTCTTCTTATATACTGTTTTAACAAAATTAAACATGTGTAAATAAACATCATATCATCACTTTGATTTTTAATTATGTAATTAGCATAAAGTATCAAGAGACATATGTATCTATAAGCGCTTCTATATATGTCATAGAAGCGCTTATAGAGGAGTCTTTAAATCGAAATATGTGACATGATGGACTAATAGCGTAATTTCCCGACGTAATAACATACGTCAGAAAGGGCGACGCTTCCGCTTTGCGAAATTTCCCCTCTGATGGCGCGAAACATTTTGCCTGCCATCAGCAGCGCGTCAGACGAACCCTTTGACGATAACGTAATTATAAATTATACCCGTGAATCGCCCTTTTTCCCCGACGAAATTGCGAAACCGCAGTTTGTCTGGCTCACCTGCATTACCGGCGAAACCGGTAGCAAGAACGGGAGGGATTTCGTTGAGCCTCGAATAACGAGGCGAAGTTTTTTCCCGTCACCGGGCTTTCGTTCTGTCGCGGCCATCTTACGTCTTTCTTCGCCCTTGTGTTCCGCGAGGAGCGGCCACTGTTTCGAGGACATTTGTAGCTGACTGCAACCTCGATTCCTTCGTAATGCCCTACCAACGAACTCAAGTGTCTGTCCCTTAAGGCGGATCGCAGAGGAGACCACGAACAGAAACTCCCGAGCGGATATAAGGCATGGTTGTAAAACGGAGTATTAAGCGACAGTCTCTTTCCTTACGACAATTTACGGTAATACGGATATACAGCAAGCGAACGGATATACGAGTTACTATCGTAATCATTAGCGTCAGTTCCCGATAGTGGAATCAGTTTTTCTAGCGACGCGTCTGACTTTCTCGTTTCCCGGTTCTTACTCTATTCTCGGTAGCTTCCCATCTCATTTTAAAAAATTTGACTCATCTTTTCGGCTCGCTTATTCTGCGTGAATGGCTGAACGAAAATTCTGTTGGCATTTGTAATCGTCAAGAGGAGCGAAACAGCAGAGAGAGAGAGAGAGAGAGAGAGAGAGACCAGGAGAGTTGGCGCGGTTCAACGATACGTCTTCATCGATTCGAATCATTGGTCCCTGGTTTCCGTTTCTCCTAGGGGGGTATTATACGCGAGAGGATTACTATCCGAGCGAAAGAAGAGCCGAAGTCAAGAGGGAGCGGTGTAGCTGCGCCTTCGAGATACATGCATTTATTCAACGCGGACCGAGCAATCCCGCCCGGCAGGAAAAGTGCTACGAGAAATGGATGGGCCAATTTTCTATTTCGCAACGCCTCGGGCCACGCACTGTCGGGATATCCTTTTATTATGCATATACACACATATATTTGTGGCACGTACAACTCTCTCGTTCGCTCGCGCGCGCGCGCGCGCGAGCGCGAACGAAAGCATGTGAACACGCGAGCGAAAGTTTCCATCGAATAGAAAGCGTTTCACGATGTCGTGGTATTCTCGGGCGTGTCTCGGGGAGAAGTGAGTTGAGAATCATCCGCCGTGATAGGTGCTGGCAACATGAAGAAGCCCTTTATTTGAACGAGATGAAATATAACTTGTACCGTTCTGGGAGTGTGTATTACGAAGGCACGCGAGGAGCTCGCTACGCCCTAAGAATCTCAGTTTGAGCTCGACAGGAGAAGATATTTTGTCCTTAGCTAGTAGGAGAGAGAGATTTTGCATGTCGATAAAGAGATATGTGTGTCTGCGAAATTTCCGCGATTTCAAGACGATTACGGAATTACGCATTTTGTTTAATCGTAGTCGATAATTCTTACATTATGGCCAGCTAGTAAGGGCGAATTTCGAAAGGATCGCGCGGTTGTTCAACTTACAGCGCGTAAGTCCGGCTTGATAGCGGAAGAGTTTACTAGCTGACCTGGTCATCGGAAGTCTATCGGCGTCATATCGGCGTCAGGAACATTGCCAGCGCGAACAAACTGTTACTTCATCCGTTGACGGAACTAAATCCTGCAGTTTATAAACTCGTTATAAACATATCAAGATGTTGGTTCATTAACATTATTATGGCATAATTCTCTCTCGACATCGATACTCAAATTACTTCTTTTGAATAATTCTCGTATAGATAGATTTTTAATAACCGTCACGAGAAAACGCTTTAATACGATCTTTTCAAAAGAATTTTCTCCTTCGTATACCAACGTTTGATCGAGGCATCGAAAAAAGTTACAGCAAGCAAGATTAATCCCAGTTCACCAATACATTGTATTTCGTCGAACGATATCAGTCTGTCCATAATACCTGTACATAAAGTTCGACTTTAATAATTTCAGAATAAATGTCATATCGCCATGAAGCCGGCCAGCTACTGAACTTTATTTACTTTGCCTCTCGATCCTCGTCGTAGCTTCATTTTACGAGCAATTCAGTTGCAGCGTCCGTTAATTTCTGTTCGTCGCGCGGTCAAACAATTTCCTCGTGGTATTAATTATTTCCAACAAAGTTGCCTCGTAATTTTCGAATGTCTTACTCTGCGAGGCAGCTCTCAATACCTGGTATCAATTTTTTAACGAGCATATAATAATATACATACTGCTTAGAAGCCTTTAATAATATCTTCAATCCGTTACAACATTATACACATACAAATATAATATACAATCAGCCAATGTCATCGAATATCTTCTACTTACTCATAAATCAACAGATATTGTCGAAATAATTGAAATTGCTACATTTGATCAATTTTTTCTTGTAAAACCAATAAATATTTGATTACCTCTAAAATTTAAAGAAAACTATTAATCGCTAGAGTTTCTTTTTATATTTTATGATAGCATTTGCATTAATTTTACGTGCTCGAATCGTAAAATAGCACTGACTGGATTTCAGAATGAGTTACACACACCCATTGAAATTGCATCAATTGAGAATTAAATCCTAACAATGGGGCGCGGCTACCTTTACGTATGACCAAACAATAGCTATAGTTATCGTAAATTTCTATTGTTGCACCTAAAATTCTGCTGTATAACCATATACTTAATTGTATTAATTATTATTTTATTTTTGTACGTACTCTAAAAATACATTTGTGTTATCGATGAAAATCGGGCTAACAATTTCAACTCTTGCGCAAACGGATGGATGGTATATTGTACCGCACCGTATGTCTCCGATTTTCTCGATTAAAAAACCCGACACTATTGTTTTCGATCGCAGTACAGTCGGTTACATTTCATCGGCTTTGAGCGACGTATCTGCGCGCGGCGCTAAATTTCAAGGTAAACAGACTGGCTGCAGCAATCGAAAATTAAATCCTTTGTTACGGACCACGGATTATTATACATGCAATCGAATGACGGACACCACAGGCAATATTATCGATGGGCCTTATGGAACACCGTAACAATGTACAGCCGTGTTTATAACGCGACATGTGTTAATCCATTTGTGGTTAATTTACAGATAATCTGTTAAATTCTACTCTTTTGAAATCGACTATAATGTCTCACAACGTCATATAAAATGCAACAAGTTTTTCTCAATGTTAATTATTGCGTAAAATTATCGTACACTGAGAAAACTGTCCGTACAAATTATCCATTTGAAAGGTAATAAATGGATATTTACGTTTATTAAAATCTCTGATATCCAAAAAAAAATAAAATTATCCGTTTAAAAAGTGATGAACAGATAAACATTTAATTTCCATTTATTTTTGAATATCTCGACGATTTCATTCCCAGCAAAACGTGATCAAATTTCTGTCCTACCTAAATATCCGTTTATTTACTTTTTGATAAGATAATCCGATCATTATTCTCTAGAAATTTTCTTCAATCATAAAATTATGACACGTTCCGTTGACCATCGATTATACATACAGATGATATATGAACTGAACAACGCTCTAATGCATGCTTTGGGTTTCTCTACAAAAATTGCATGTGTAAATTTCTCTTTGAGAGCCAGACGCTTGCCCTGAGGTTATACGGAAGTCGCGTATATAAAAGAATTCTCTCGCTTTACGAGACCCAGTTTCTCGAAATAGTGCTCTTGTTCGTGAAATCCATTAATCTCGCGCTGCGAATACCGAAAAAACGCTTCTAATCTTGACACGTTTTTCAAAAGTGACCATATTTTGATTATTGCGATTGCATTATTATACATTATTCACTGTTTAAAATTAGATGTCTGATTAGCTCTCAAATCCTTATCGTTCGAACAGTTATATTTTCAAATTAGAATCAACAAATTCAGTTTTATTATTAAAAAGATCGGGAGAGAAAAAAGGAAAAGGAGATAGAATAAATTGCAAATTTTTCATCTGCATAACGTTCGTGTCTAAGTAAAGTCTATATGCATAAATAAAGAAAGATCGTATGCATTCAACAGCACCATATTTTCAGTAGAGATTCCGTTTTGATTCCATCACGTGTAGATGCCGAAAAGTTGTAGTAGCTTGCAAATTTTTCGTTCTTTTTTAAACGGAAGTCATGCATAAAAGAGTTCTCTCGTATTTCGGCACTCGCTTCTTGAAAAAAGCACTCTCTCGTGCAAAATCCATTAATTTCACTATGGAAAAAAATACACCCGCCGCACTTTACCCCGAGTTGATGCAAGCCGATACCGCTATCGGTGCGCCGTCCGATTTCAAAGTAAACACGCCATTAAAATCGCATCAATCGAAAATTGAATCCTTGACTGTGGCGCGTGAACTGTTTTACATTCAGTCAAACAATGGGCACCGTCACTATGCTCGGTGTGTGCACACGCCGTATGTAAACAAGGATGGAAATATGACGGAGATACCGCGGATAGCGGTCACGGGGGTGGGCTCACGCGGAGGGAAGGGTGCGCTCGGTGGGAGCGCAAGTCGACGGCAATGGTAGGAGGTAAAGCATATAAAGCGAATTTCGATCGATACTAACCGAGTTTCGAGGGGCTCTCTTTTTCTACCAGTAGCTGGAAAAATTCGCGCTTTTCGTTCTGCTCGCTATCGTAAAAATAATCGACCGATCGTGATAGTGGTTCGCGCGCCGCAAAACTACGTCCGCAAACTGGACTTCTACGTATTCAAATAATAGAAACGTACCATGGAAAACCGTGCCGGCGTAAACGCCCGGCTCGCGAGCACTTGGCGGCCGACGAAACAACGTCGAAAATTTGTTTCCTCTCATTCTCACCCCGTCCCCTCCCCCTATTTTTTTTTAAACGATTTCGAATTGCGTCCGCGGAATGCCCGGCACCATCCGGTAATCCGGCGCGACAATGAAAGCGCAGTAACTTGAAATCTGTCCGGCGATCGTACCGATCGCCAGTGAAGCGCAATCAAGAATTCATGCGCAAACGTTCCGTGAACCGTTAGTGAGTGTAACGTGCAAAAGAAAAATACAGAGTCTCGTAACTGAAAATATAACACGCGATTAATAATTCTATATAAAAATATAAGTCAAATATAACTAGTTTCATCGCGATAAAAGCTCTTCTTTAAAATAAATAAATAAAAAACTAAACTTTAGCAATTAACTTTTATAGAAAGATAGAAAAAAAATGTTTTTTTTAATTAAATCTCTACTTATTTGTTTATGTAGAATTTCCATTTATCATACCTTCGGTTGCAAGGCATTCAATATATCCGGAGATTGTACGTTGAATCGCGTATGCATGAGAGGAGTAAGGTATATTGCACGGTGACGCTATTAATTGACGTAACTTACGCTTATAAGATATCATGAGTTTCAGGATATTATGAAGTAGCATGATTTAATGCCTGAAGTAGAGCGCGAACGAGTTACCTCACGCTGTGCTCGCCATGCCGACGCGGGAAACGGAGCGAACGAAGAAAGGGGTGATACAGAGTCAAACAAGAAGAAGGAAGAAGAAAGTACGGGGAGGAGGGAGAGGGAGGGCGAATGGTGCTAAATGAGAGTAATTATGAGACAAGTTTTAACTGCACCGCGTTGGTGGACAATGCGTTATCCTTCATTGCGCCCCGCTATCTTTTCCTTTTAAATAACCGCGCGGGAGTACTAGCCTAGTAAAGAACCGAAAAAGGCAGAAAGGCAACAAAGGAATTGCATCGACGTTTCTTTTTCCCCCCTTTTCTTCTTTCGTCAAGCTTCCGTCGAAAAAAAAGAGTGGCTTGTAATCGAGGTACGCGATTCGTTCCGAGAAGAAAAGAATTTTTAACGAATGAATGCTGCGCTATGCTTAATTACTGCAATCTGGCGCACATAGTCGTAATTATAACTATTGTATTAATTGCTTGCTTCTTCAGGAACCTTTCTAAAATTTGCAATAGCTCAGTTTGCTCACCGCTATTACAAAGATAAAAGGAAATTGTCGGAACATGTGCACTTGTTCCTATTAACGCGCCCGTTTTTTCTTTAAGAAAAAACGAACAAATAAATCCTACGATTAAATTATTTGTCGTTTTTCTCAAATAATGTTATAAAAATAAAGTAAAAAATAAACATTAGATTAGATATTTTATATTACGGTCCTAATTCGCTTAACATTACCATATTGTTCTATGTATCCTTCGTAATTCCTATTTATGTTTAAATTCTACTTATTTTTCTTAGAAACAATGTGTGTATATTTTATAAATATTTCGGATAATAAACAAGGATTCAGTATAACAAATGGCATCGCGAAAACTTTTACTGCAGTAACTGATGCATATACGGTATTCCAAAATAACTGGGAAAGAAAGCATGCGGATCCATATGCATATGAAAGGTTCCTTTACACGGAAACATGCGCACGAAGTTTCCACCGGACCTTTTAAAGGTATGTTTTACATAACTCGTGTATTTACATTTCCGTATTTTTCTCATAGCGCAATGTTGGAAGGATACTTTATTTAATTTAAAAGCAATAAATATTATCGTTCTTGATATACCTTTATCAAAACTATTTGCTATCTTTTCAAAAAATGCACCTCGCCCTTCCCCCCCCCCATCCTCTCTCTCTCTCTCTCTCCAAATTATTTCTCATCAACGTGCAATGTCGGAACAGAACGATGGAAATTCCAAGTTACTTCAACATTCTAGCGTCAGATTTCGTCGGATTACCCGATAAATTCGTCGCGAAAGAGATTGTGAAGCGAGGATTCGACCGGTGTCAGGGTAGTACAAGGGGGAACTTTGGAGAAAATGGTAAGTAGGAAAGAGGCGGAGAAATGTCAATTTATTCTGGCTTTGTTTACGAGCGATTCTTCGGGACGCGACAAGGGGAAGTCGACTGCAATTGCGAAACAAGGGCACAACGGGTGACTCGAACAACCGGGTAAGTCGGCAAGAGCCCGTTAATCCGAGCAAAAGACTGGTTGACGACTCGGCGCCCGTTCTTTTTCATAAGAAAGTTGGTTGTCGAGGGGGGCTTTAAGTTACATCGAAGATATCGTCATGTCTAGAAGCGAATGTCAGTCGATGTCTGAATATACAGGAGTGAACTAACCCATTCACGGTTAGAGATAGCCTCCATCTCACACAAACCGGCGATAAGGTAAAGGAAGGTAATGGTCTGGACTGAAAAAAGAAGTCGTCGTCGTTCTCCCGTATCGTCGACCGGCACGTCAACCCTAGTAACATTGTTGATCGCCCTAAACCACGAGTGTTCTTAAATTTGTATATGAAAGGTATAAGGAATGGTGTAAGAAACAAGTGCTTAACGACATTCGTACATTGGGGCCTCCTAAACTGTGGGTATTATAATCGTTTCCGCGTACCTTTATTAAGGCATATCACAAAATCTTATAATGCAATTTGCCAATACTTTCTGTTTGTCTTTTGTGTAAGTTAAAGCAATAAATTTTGTAATTAGTATACGTAAACAAAAGAGTACTCTTGCCTTTTCGTGCAATTCGACGCTTGCTAAAATTAATATTTTCCTAATGCTTTTACAAATAATAAGTTCTAACACATTATTCTTTGTGTAAATGCAATATTTATATTTCAGTAAATTCTTTCAAAACAACGTTGGTTCAGTTGCTTTTTTTTATTCTAGTAGCATACTGAAAAATCCATTTCTGTGATAATTTATAAAGTGAGAAAGGATATAGGTGACTGATGTAAACAAGTATTTTCTCAGATAAAGGATTAAAAGCTCGGCGTTACTCAAAAAGCATTCGTTGATTAATTGAGACGCGTTGTCACGTTTTAGAAATTGCATCGAGATTTTCTCGACCATGTCACCCACTGTTGATTTTACGTAACCATCCATGTGTACCGTTTATTTAATGTTCCACGTCAAACATTTAACGCTCTCCTACCCCATCGGTTCGCGTCCGACCGCGAGGAAACGTTATCACTATCTTCGTGAAACCTCACATTTTATTGTGTATTTAAAAACAATTAGTAACAAAATAATTAAAAGTTGAAATAATGAATAAATTGATATAAACTTCTGATTATTAAATCTCTCTCCTTTTTACGAAATTAATTATTTCAATTACCCAAGACAATCGTATTTTATATAAATACAATTGTAAATATAAAACCGCATTCGGAAATCTGATATTTTCCGTTAATTGTTCGGTTTCTTTTAAATAATGTTTAAAATGCTCAAGAGTGCAAAATTTTGGAAATATTTGTCTGACTCTCGATTTTGTATTTCAGTATTCAGTATCCATAAATATTTGACTGTTGCAAGGGGTGGCAGGGTGAAAATAATCGTCGCTAACGATGAAATAAAGAAACCATTGAAACGCATCAGATATTGCCCGGGCTATTTCGTCGCTTTGGCACGCGCGCTCGAACGAGCGCCGAAATTGATATTAGGATTTAAACGTCGGATCCTCCGAAAATCTTTCGCTATTTATTGCCGCTAAAGGGTAAATCCGGCTAACGTCCGCGCTAATAAATCACGCGGTAATGGATAATCAAGCCTGCTCTCGCCGCGACAAAACAAAAAGAACTTGGCCGCCGATCGTAAGGCGCTGAAAGTCGCGATAAGGGAAATTAAACTCGAAGTAGTTTGGAAGATTAGCTGCAGCAGCGCGGAATTCACTAAACTTTTCTACGCTCTCTCTCTTCCCTCCCCCGCCCGACGTCGCGTCGCGTTCTCCGCCCCTTCGCCGTCGATCCGCATTAGGTCGACGGCGAGTCACAGTAAAAACACGTGACGGAAAACGTCGACGGAAGATCGTTTGCCGCCATCGTTTTCGGGGCTAAAGAGGGTTACGTTGGAAAACTTTCCATCGGCGGCGGGTTTTTCGAAACTCGCCCCGGTCAGCACGCGGACGTGTGAACTAGCCGCGTAGCAAAAAAAAAGAAATCAACTGGGTCTCCACTGGAACTATCGGGAAAGGTCGGACGTATTTACGGTACAAAACGAAACGGCGCGAGCTTTCTCAACGCTCGGCAGTTGGTCCGCCTCAACTTGGTAATTTAATTTCGACCCAGATTTGCGATCGCCAAGAAAAATCTTGGTTCCCACGGAACAATCGATTTAGCGGTTAAGGGAGTTTCGAAACAGAATTTCTTCTCCTGAACAGCCACAAAATGTAAAAGGACACTTTTAACATATATCGTGATAGAGAAGAAATAAATTCTGTTTTAAATTCAACAACAAGATATTCCACTACAAAACTTGTGAAGGATCTCGGATTCTGAAAAGTTGAAAACTCCCTACGATCCGACAGACATGAATGATGATCGTGTCATGTATCTACATCGGTTCGAATAAATCGCAAGATTAAGTATGAGGATGCGCATTAATCGTTACTTGATAAATATTCGATGTATTCACCTAACGCTCGCGCAGCTAATATTCGCTCTTCGTATGCGTGCAGCTTCGCGAGAAAATCTGAAATGCACGATAAGTTTAGCCTTTGGATTCATATTACCCTCGCATCGGTGGCCGATGTATGTCCATGGGCTCTCGCATTCAGGTCTTCTCGGACCCTCGCTTCTTGAATAAGTCAAATACTCATGAATAAGCGGAGAAAGAGGCGGAGGCGCACCCTCGAGTCCTGGCTCTAAAAATGTTATTTACCGGCGGATTCTTGAAATCACATTTTACGTCCCGCGCATGACGCGACTCGCATATATATAATCCAAAATCATTTTTAGCGAGCACCCAAAATAGAAGGCGAAGAGATGCTTTAAAATCATTGACCCAAAATTCCGCGCTTATATTTTCAATTCGTTATTCCTTTTGTTTGAAACAAATCGCAAAATATTTAAACAAAATGTAATAAATCGAATCGCTTTATGTTTACCGTCGCAATATCTACTAAAATTAATATTAAACAAATATAACATTTACAGTTTTAATCGTCCGGTTCCTGCTGGCGTATTTTGCGAATTTGCCCGCCGTACGTTAATATCTTTCCTCGTTCTCTCTTTCCAGAACGCATCTCGGAAAATACATAGGACCACTCTACAAGGATCAGATCTCTTTGAACGGAGAGACGAGGGACATTTGCAGGAATATTAACCCCTGTGCAAATACATTGGGAACGACTGAAATGCGGCCTTAATTAATTTACGACGCGGTCTGCAAGGAAGGAATGCACCATCTTCGTCCGTGATGTCTGCTCGTTCGAAGGACAATTGCGTGAATTACGTCTGTTTGTTGTGTCGTAAGTCCATGGAGAAGGGTTGTGAAGGGAAGTGCGAGCTGACGCCGTGTTAATTAAGGTTGTATTTACTCGAGCGGAAGTAGGCTGATGCACAAGCGCAGCGTTGCATCGCTGTTGCATACCTGTCTACCCCAAAATTGTACCTTGAATAAAACAAATGGCATAAAGTTCCTGGTCCGGATCTCAGAAAAAAATTATCTCTCTGCACAAGCAGATGTATGATATGAGCATGTATAAATTAATCAAATTAATATCCATAATTATGATATACATATTACAATTAAATAAAAAGAGCAATTGTAATTTTGCTGAGCATTACTTCAAGATGAAAATTATAAGCATTATTTTGCAATATTTACTGACGTATCTTGTGGTATCGTGATACTGCAATAATTTCTAAATAGAAATTAAATGTTATAAATAATTATTTTCTTAATAAAATCTGTTGTAATCATTGATAAAAATACATCGTACACAAAATTGAATGACATAATAATACTTAAATTATTTGTCCTGAATACATATGAGTAATAGCAAATAAAATATATCATTCTCCTGTGTATAAATATCGATGCGCGAATTTGTTAGACGAGCGTGTCGACATGCCGAGCGATCGCGGATACTAAACGAGGTACCGAGGGGACCGAAGTTCTTAAACGAGAGCTAAATTCTTTCTTTCGGCGACGAAGAAGTTCCGAAACAAGTGGTAAATCTCCCTCGGAAAAGGGTCACGAGACTCGCCGTCTCCTTCTTCTCGTTTTCCCTCGTCGTTGGGATTTCTTTCGCCACGAATTTAGCATGGAATATTCATCTTGCCCGTTCTCACCCTCGAGCACGGGCGTCTCGGTCTCGCAGTCGGATTATCCGCTGACTCCCCGTAAAATCGGCCTTAAATTCGATATGAATCGTTCTTTCCGCGTGATATTGCCGGCTCTTCCATTGAATCCGACTCCGGTGAATTTATTCGGAACGAATCGAGTCCCCTTTTGTATCGTCGCGTCGTGGATAAAGAGGGCAAAAGCTTTTCCATAGAACGCACGTATAGTCATTATTACTCTGTAAACAAAATTCCATCGCTCTCTCTCTCAGCGAACCGAACTTTCATTATCGCCAGAGTGCGAAAAAGAAGAAATAAGAGCGCCATTTCGACGGCGAGAATAAAAGTAATTAAGCTGGAGAGAGAGAGGGAGAGACTGTGTGATAATAACAATACAAACGAGCGAAACAATAAACGTATAAAACGATTATTTGACGAAAAGCATTTTTATCCGGAAGGTAGGACAGCCTAAATTTTTATAGTCTCGAAACGCAGCACTGCGACGGACAGCTTCAAAACGCGCCAGGGAACATTTTTATATCGCGGCGGAGTGCGCTGAAATGACACTCGCCGTGAAATGTGTTTTTTTCAGCCGTGAGAGCGAGAGCCCTTCGCGTGAATCTATTACGCGAGAGACTCGGAAGACTTTTCATCTATTGCATATTTATAAAAATGTGTATTTTATCTCCGTTCCTGTCTACCTTAAGATAACGGGAATTTATTCCCGTTACGTTATGTGGCATTTACATAATTAAGTCATTATTGAAACGATCATTATCAGTCACATGAATATTTTGTTACCCACATAATTATTAATGTAACATTCACTTGAGCTCGCATGTAAATTATAAATTATACAATTCATGTGAATTAATAGTTGACTAATAGATAAAATACCCGCTGTTTCGATGCACATTATTAAATATTAAATCTCAGCAACTAATATTGAAGATACGGTCAAACGTAGTCGCTTCATGCTCCTAATTTTCCAGCCCTCTCATTTACCGTTACGAAATCCGCTACGGTGCAATGGCGGTGCCGATCGGGTTCTAATTAAATATCGTTCGCAGGTATATATACGTCGGACTGGCGCGTGTAATCGCCTCATTTGGCGCTGACAAATAGCGCCGTCTAAACGGATTCCGCTCGTGCGATTCGCCGAATCGATAAGCACTGAAGGGAGATAACGAGAGTCGTTTACGTCCACACCGATTAGCAGGTTCGATTCTACGGAGTGCTCAATCGGCTGCGTTAAATTCGCGATTCGATCGCAAGAAAATGCGATCTCTCATCACCTCCCGCGGTGCAACGCCGAGGTGTATTACACCGACCGGCATAAAAAATTCCGACCGTAAAATACGGTTATACGGTTTACTATTAGCATTAAAATAACCCTATCGCGGTGCGATACACGTTACTTAACTGCAGCTTTAATAAGTTAACATCTAATATAAGTTCAAGCTTCAAAATGCTTCCCGTCTAATTTGAGTTATATATAATACTTATTACTAACGTTAAAGATCCGCTTGGAAAGTCTCGTATTACTCCTTCATAATATTAGCTTTGCGGATTATCGCGATGCGCTCGAACCTCTTTCAAGTGGTTCGGTCAGATAATAATACCCCTGTACCGCCGCATCACGTCCACGTATATGTGCTGATGGTCTTTACGCCACATCTACAGCATATCATTCCTCCGTTATGAACAGTTTAATGATGTCCCTCCGTTAGAAGTACATGTCGGCACATCTACGCGCGGGCTCATCCACGAGCAAAAGTAACGACTACGCAAATGCACGGTAGTGCCGGGATGGCCGCACCGTACGTAGCGCAAAGTTGTTGCACGCGTATAAAGCGTGCACCACCCACACTTACGCGAGCGTTCGCGTAACCGAACCCTCCGCACGATATCCGGGATTCTAGAAACTCGTTAGCGTATAGGTACATTGTTCTACGTCCCTGGACTTGCAGGCGTTACCGTTTTGCGCCGGAGGTCATGGCGGCTGTACGTTGAGGTGGCATAAGATAGGGTAATTGATTGCCGCGCTCTCCTACGTAGATTAATAATAGTCACCGTTATCATCCCCACGTATATACGGGGGTTTCGCCTGCCCCGTATACGTCGCGCGCTGTGATACACGATACTTGGTTGCTAGCTACTCGAGACATGTTCTCAAGACCCGCGCGGCAGCCGACACATTCTCACCGCGAAATGGCGAGATTTGACGGACGCGTTTTCGTCAGGCAGAAGTTCCGCGATAATTGCTACAGTTTCAACTATGCCGGATGCAACTGGTGTTGCGTTTATAATTTACCACGCGTGCATATGAGAATCGATTGCGTCACACGCGCCGTATGGTCTACCGCTAAGTTGCAGCTAATTGATTTTCTCCAAGGGCAGACGGCTTGATAAATTGGGGTAATCACGCACTTCTCAACGAAGATAGAGGAAAAGAGTGTCCCTGCAAATACGGAATGTAAATACCACATAGAAATAGCTTTGAACAAAACACATTGCGCAAAAAAAAAATTAACTCAGTTTGGCCAAAACTTGACTTTTACTACTGAAAATATTCGTACCGCATGTATGAATATTTTCAGTCATGTTAGCCACAAGAGACCTGGCAAAATTTAAAGAAAATAGCGAATAAAAAATGAAGAATTATAACAAAAAGCTAAATGTTAAAAAATTGAAAAAATAAAATAGGAACGCAGAGAAATATTAAAAGAAATAGATTTTATGAATAAGTAAATAAACGCAATGTGTTTGCCAATACTGTGAATTTTTAGTATTAAAAAGTTTCGTTATTGAAAATTATATTGTACAAAATTACATTGTACAAAGTCTATAGAGAAAAATTATAAAAATGAAAGCAGTGTTCTGCAGTGCTGTTAATTATAAATGTATAATCTTTTGTATTGAGTTCTCTGACGTAGAATTGCACTGCCTGTAACATCGATATATTACGCCATTAGATTTCCGCGGTACGCTTTATGTCATGGACCTCGCGGAATTAGGAATTGCAGTCGCAGTTACACTCGCAGTTACACTCCGTATCGCGTTAATAATAATTCGCGCGCACCTAGAGGATGAACACTAATTTTCAGTCGTTAACTACAATTAAATTTGACCCGCGCACTCGCCCGGCAACAGCCGGCGATAGTTAACAGCCTTCGCGGGCGATACTCGCCTTTTGTCAACTAATCCTGAACCAAAACAACCTTCGTCACACAAAACACTACCAGGTTGAAGTAGCGACGTCCCTCTGCAGGGAATAATTTGGACGGCAATTAACAGGAACCCAACAAAGGAACCCAATTATAAAATGTATACAGCTGCGCAAATTTGACCTGCATAAAGTTAAGCCATAAAAAAACGTAAAAAAAATCATATATGTATATAAAAAGAACAATTTAAAATAAAATAAAAATAAAATAAAATAAAAATATTTGTTAAAATTATCAGAGATACAAATTATCCTTGCAGTAATGTCTGAAAATACAAATTTGCAAAATAATGAAAATGTTCCGATACTCTTTTTACATAATGTGGAACACATTAACTTTTGTAAAAAAAAACATGATTATAATAATTTGCAACAGTAATCGAGTGTAATATCAGCTATCGAATAATTTGTAAATTTTCTTCTACATACGTACATACGTTTCTCATAAATTTCAATATTTTTTAAATATCTGATATACATATCGAACCATTAAAATATTTAAATACAATACAATATATAAAGTTTATTAGTACGCACGCATTTTATGTGACGCAATTATGTGGCATTGCGAAACCACGATAGAATAAACGAGAGCAACGGCAAACAGCAAAAGGATCGCAAAGCCCGCTCTTACAGAGGAGGAAGCTTTTCAACGGGTTTGAAATTTAGTCCATTTAACGAAATCCTACGGAAGTGGATTGTTACTAAATATTTTAAGGAATCTCTCCATTATTGATCGGCCAATACTCATTTCCTACGTGTCGATCGTGGCCACGCGTACTTACGAGGTCGGTCACGTAAGACCACTGTATGCCCACATACGTACCTACTTGTGCTCTCCAGCTCGAGAGCGAAACGCAACCGTCCGTCCCGACGGCACTTGCCCTATCCTCTCATCCACTTCCGATCGTTTCCGTGCTTCCTCGCGCGATCGTGAATACAATACAAAGAGTAGACAAAGTTAATCAGAAGGAACAGATGTATGTTGCGACACGTATCACGGAAGCACACTCAAGAATGATTACATTAACGTACCTAACCGTACTACAACTGTAGATATCATCAATGTGGACGAGGCTCCCGGTGTAGCGCGCACGAGCGCGCACGCACCCGGTTTACTCGACCTCTCTCACACACACACACACACACATGGACATGAGCTCCCGTGAAACCGGCCATGCATGCGCACGGTTACACTACGAACGTGCCTTCAATTTAGCGAGCTTTTCTGCAATTCGTGCTAGGCGGCTACTTAATTACTTACGCGCCACGACCGGTAATTACTTTCGCCCTCTCTCCGGTTACTACGGAGAGCTTCGAAATGACCTGGGTTTCGAATGATCGTTGACGCTACAATTACGTACTAGTGCGTCAAAGAACTGCACGGGAGTGGTAATTTTTTTTGCGCCTTTAAATATCACGGATTTATATACTTCGTCGATGATGCTGGAATTATACATGTTATATGAGCAAGCAATTATAAATATGAACTCTAAACAGTTGTGCGAATAAAATACATAAAACTTTTTATCATCGATATGAAGCAAATATATACTATATAAAGCAATTTTATAAAAGAGCAAACGTTAGAGTTATGATATATTAAAAATAAAATATTAACCTTTTATTACCTTTATGGCTCTTAAATATATTTATTGCTTTAAATATATTTTTTAATGTTTAAGAAAGAAAGTATTTTTCCATTAAATCCTTCCTTTTTTTATCTCAATTTAATTTTAAACAAATATAAATTGTAAAAAACTAGACGGTTTATTATTAGCTACAAACTTATTATAACAAATACAAAAGTGTCATCCTATTACGAAAGTAAAATTAAAATTGCAGTTTGCTAAGCATGTCCGTTTAAACGGTCGCCCTGACATAATGATAAAGTGGCCTCGTTAACACCATAAGGTATTAAAAGATTAATTCGTAAGTCGATGCGGCGCATAACTGTCGCGTGTTTGCAGAAGACAGCATAAGAAGCAGCAGCAGCCCGCAGCTTTATTAATGATCGGCAACAACAACGTGCTGGTGACTGTATGGAGTTCCGCAGCGCGGCGCGTCGCGGTATTAGAACGCTCGAAAGTTTGCCTTTCCACGGCATCCCACGCTACATTAATTTTGTATGGTGGCTAATTATTACAGGGACCCAAGCTTTTGCTTTTGTTACCTCAGCATTCGCGACACCGAAAAAGAAGCAATGTTAATATTGCGCGGTATGAATCCCCCCCCCCCCTCCTCCCCCCCGTTCCAGACAAGGCGACAACTATTCTGGGTTATAATTACGTTTGGGCACCGTGAATAAAACATATTGAATTTCATTGTGACTCATAATATTCCGCATAATTATTCGTATAATTGAAACTAACATTAATATGTGTACAGGTGGCCCGATAAACCGAGGTTAAATCTTCTAACTGCGTTGCGTTGACAACGGATGAATTTGTAAACGTATATATGTATGTATGACACGTGTAAGAGATTTCGTTAGATCATATATATAAAAGTCCATATATTTTTGTTATATCAAACATGAAAGTTCATATGATGAACAGAGGGTAATAACAACAATCGCAAATAAAATTGGAATAGCTTAAAGTTAATTGGGGTGCGGTTACTTACGTACTGCATAAAATACTATGGCAAAGCAAGCCCTCGGAATGACACGAAGTAATTTCCGCCCCAAAATCTCACATGCATTTCTGCGTAACTACCGGAGCTGCGTACTTAAATTTAATTATAATTCGCAGCGCCGCGACATGGCGTCATCTGCATCCCTGCATCCCCCATCCTTCTCACGTTCTCATCTAGCTTTAACGGCTTCCGGAATTTCGGGTTATTCAGCATTTGTTAACCCATATGGCAGAAAACTGTCGATTCCGCAAAACGTCATTTTCAGGCCGGACGGCCGCGCAAAGCGAAACCGTCCGAGAATAGCAATGCGAGCAAACTATATTTTCCTCGTTTTCTCACCGTTACCTTCTCTATTTGTGCTAAAATTTTCAACATAAAAAAAGTTGGACTTGCAAAGAGCATAAAAAGTTCTAGTGTACATTCGCGACAAGTACACATCACACATTCACGGACTTGGAAACATCGCGTTAACGCGCGACACGTACAACTCGATACAGTCAACGGACTTAATTAAAGAGGTCAGCGATCGGTGTAACGTTTTGTAGTCAACCCGCGCACCCTTTTTGTAAGCGAACATGAGTCTACGCAATCCCCTCTATTTGCACATAGCGAACCGTTTTTGTTTTCGGCGATGTGGATTTTCCAGTGATTTTCCACGATTTTCCACGTTGAGCAAATACGGGGATTTCAACTTAATGCACAACCACGGTCGGGGCTTCCAATGCCGGGCTTTCATTTCGCCTCGTCGTTGCACTGGTTCCATTTTACCCTGTCGACTATCCAGTCAACAGTCAACACGAATCACAATAGCTGAGAAGAAAACTAGGAGAAAGAAGAAAGACGAGAGGGGGAGAAAGACGACAATAAATCGTCTCGACATTTGAACTTTAGGTTTTTTCGATCTTTCTACATTCGCCGAGAAATACTGAAAAATTCTGCGGGGACAGTTTCGAGAAAATGAAAGTTTCGAAATCTCACGAGAAAAGAGACATTTGCATCTATTAAGAAGACAAAAGAAAGAACCGTTATAAATTATTTAAAATGAATCTTAACGATGCAGTTGGTGTTACATCTAATAAATTAACTCGTACATATTTCGAATTGCATCACATCGTGCGCCTCAACACATACAACTGTTCTATTTAATAAAGATACTCATTTTTCAGGAGTATTAATCTTCCTTCACGCTACAGTTCAGCGCAATGCAAAACGTAACGCTGTATGCTCAATTATTCGTTATCGCGGGGAATACAGCATGCTTCTTATCATAGAGTCCCGTGTTTATCATCTGAACCAACTCGGATAGCGATTCCTCGGGGGAGCCAAGAGAGTTTCAAGAAGATTGCTTAGCCGGACGACCGAGGTGGAGCAGTCGCGAAAGTTCGAACTAGACTTCGCACTCCGATACCGATTGCTCGGAACGTATTTTCTTAAGAAGTTTCTCCCGAGCACTCGCCCCGAAATCTGTATCCTCTGGAGGCAGCACGAACTGTCGCTCGACTGCACATAGGTGTACTAACTTTCTACTCCTAAAAAATGTATTTCATTGAAATTATTTCGCAACGACTTACACAGCTTTATCGTATATCGATAGCTGGGAAACATTAGCACTTTTATAGGATATGTTATAACGAAAAAGAAATAGTATATATTCTGAATCTTAAATTCATTATGAAGAAAAAAGATTAGGGTAGTTAGTTGCAGCAGCAAAATAGTTAAATCTTATTTATATACATTTAAAATTTAAATACAGACAATAAGAGAATACCAAATTTAATTATTACATGCAGATTCTTGCTGCAGTAACTAATCTTTTTTTTTAGTAGGTATACATATTGTTATGAAAAACACATATTTTATACGTAAAAAAAAAATAATCCACTAGAATCTAATTTTTACGAAATCACTAATATCATCGAACAAAATAAATCAAGCTTATATTTTTTCATGAATATATACATTGATACGTATGCTAATACGTTAATTTTATTTTAGGTTTTTTACTGTCACAGGAATAGCCAATTAGATAAAGATTTACAAGGCAAGGGACGAAGAAAGACATTCTGCAGGTAGCTAGACTCTCATGCTACACATACTTTTCTTTGTGAAATACTGTATATAGCTGAGATAAGGAAAAGGCTTCTACCTATTCGAGTTATATTTGACGTTCGACACGAAACCCTCGATACCCAGGATGTTTGGCAAATAAATTCGACAGAAACCTTATTGGCCCTTTCCCAACAACCCTCTCACCGCAAAATTTTGTTTCTGTCTGGCGTTTTACTCTCTTTGGGGTATTGACTCTCTCAACGTTACAAGAGACACGTTCGTGCCGCAATTTTCGTGTTTATCGATAAGCGCTACTGTTCGTTCATGATTTCGCGATGAATAGAATATTTTCTACTTACGATCTTTACCTTCTTCGATTAATTAAAAAATGTATTCTTATTGCATAACATATTTATTCTACACACATGTAGTATTTTGTATATAATATTTCTGTTTAAATGCATTAATGTGAAATATTTCTATTTTATAATAATGTTGTATAATAATATTATTTAGCTTTAACACTTAATATCCACAGTGTTTTCAAATGTATTATTAAAACTGTGTATATCTACTCAATAAAATTAGTGATATCATAAAATAATGTAAGCGGAAAGTTTCATAATTGAATTGTATTTAATTAAATCCCATTCACTACAGTACAGTAATTTTAATTTTTTTCCATACGTTTATATTTTCTAGCGATTGTTAACTTTTTTTATCCAAATGCGGATATTAATATCTATATAGAGCCAACAAATATAATTCGTGCAAAGTGTAGAGCTGATTTTAATTAGACAATAAAGAGGTGTAATTGTAACCGCGTTATATCGGACGCTTGATTACATTCACTTTCCGGCACAGAGTGTGCCAGTAAATTCGCATGGATATTAATTTTTGAGTCAAGCGCGTTGAGTATTATCGCTGATAATATCAAATTGGAATCATTTCCATCCCCAGGTTGCTATTATGTATAGATTTTCGAGTAACAACGAGCATCACGTATTGTCAATATTTACCATTTATTTACATGAGCCTATAACACTAATACACACCGCAACTTTCCCGTAATCATTGTAACATATATCCCATCCGATATTACTTATTTTCTTTCATCGACTGATTATTAACATCACTAATCAACGGCAGTGTTCACCAACATCGCCTATTAATTCATGCATAAGCTATTCCTTCCGATGCACTAATTGCATTAGTTATCATATAAATTTATCCGATGCACAGTTGTGCCTAGCCCGGAAACTAACGGGTTCGATGTAAAAGCGAAGTTAATTGATTCAGGCTTTTCATATGTTACAAATTAAATAGCTAAATAGTTTATATATGTAAACTCTGTATACATTATTGTTGCAAACGTTTTGAAATTGTATAACTGTAATAAAATACTTTTAAAAATTTATACAATTTTTTGGTGCTAATATTTTCAATTTACTATAATATATTTAACGTGTCCCTCTATCAACAAAGTGTACATATATTTAATATATAAATTTTTCAAACTTTTATTATATATATCACCAATATAGGTGCGAGAGAGAGAGAGAGGGGGGGGGAGAGGGGATGAGATGAAAGAGCATAATAAAAAAAGCTAAATTAATATTAAATTAAAAAAAAAATAATGACATAAATGCATTTCGACTATGTGTGCATTAACGCAGAAGTTGACTGGACGTGGTTACGCTCGCATGTAGTATGTCCTGGCAAGCAACAGAATAGCTGCCTTAATGGATGCTGACGCTATTTCGAGGTTAGATTACGGTAGTAGAGTGCCGAGAGACATCGAGCGAGATGCTGGCGTCACTTCCCAAGGGCGTGATCGGAAATTATCATTCAATAATGATAGCGAATTGCCGCTCTTCGTGATATAGCCGGAGCACTATATAGCAACTTAATCATGAGAAACTATAACTATCCATATGGTCTAAGGAAATCGTATTAAAAGTTGATTATGTGTTATATTGTTATGAACACGAATAATAATTCCTCAAAATTTTGTTCTGTGCGTGAAGACACACGCGCGCACGCACAACGCTAATGGTAATACAAAGTTAAAGCTAACAATTTAATTTCAGCAACATTGTTTTTCTACGCGGTAAATTTTATTTAAAAAAAAAAACGCAGACTCGCAAGATAGATGGTAAATTAATACTCTGCCTGAAAACGAGTACGAGAAAACGAGTGTCTTGTGTAAAAATCTCGAGTCTCTAAAATGACACGGTATCCTATTACAGACGGATATCTCCGCGATAATAGCTGTGTGGATGTATGTACAACGCTTCCCCCTGTTTTGCTTATGTGCGCTAAAGTGACTGGTTGGTTTCTATGTATTTTACACATATGAGATAACGGCTTAGTGGTAGCTTATACGAGACGAGTGGCAGCTTTTGCGAGTGGCAGCCGGGAGTGAGAGACCAGAGAGCAAGACTCAGATCCTCCAGACAGGGCTTTTAACGTAGTGTCGACGGACGCGTCATCGAAGCACTCGATTAAGGATTTGCCATATAGGATATAGCTCGCACGGCCAGATATTACCGGTACTATAAGCCGCCACGCTTAATACATCTTACTGCCAAAGCTGGCTCCGAGTGACGCGCGCACCGGCTCGGCTCGGCTCGGCTCGTATGTAGAATACGTACCATATGTACCCGGCGTATCGTAAAATGAGATGTCGCGCTGGCTTTTATGGCGCCTGAATCAAGATTAGATTTACTTTGCTCCGACGTAGGACGTTTTCACCGAGAGAGGCGGAACTTCGTTGAACCTATTTCGCCGTGACGTCGGGGAATCGCGACGGGTTTCCGTTCGGATGCTGCCGGCCGTGGAAAAACTATAGTTTATACAGTAGAAATACATATAACAAAGGTCGACAACTGTCACATACAAAAACAAACTCCAATTATACCGGGAAATTTAAAAAATAACACGAGATAAAAAACACTTGCCTCTAAACAGCTGCAGGCAGACACGCGCCGTTGTGATTTTCGCGAAGTCGAGTAAAAGGCAATAAATCTCACGGAGATGTAAATTTACGGTTGCTCGGTACGCCATACGTAACGATTGATCGTAAATACACACGTGTTATGAGCTATTGATATCGGAACGGAATAAGTATCTTTGCGTATTTCAGCCGAATGATATGGCGGACGCGAATAGTGGCTGAAAGACGTAAAATAGAGTCGTTTGCCATAGGCTTTAACGATTTTAGGATATTTATTTCAATCCCGATGCCATTAAGGAGACCATTACGCGACCGAGTAGACTCCGAAACGTTCCGTGTCCATTTGCGCACGTGTATCGTCATTCTTTATTTCGAATAAAATTTGTAAAAGCTCCGCGGGCCGCACCGAAAACGCCGGGACTTATATCGCGCCCTTAAAACCCGCGCAACCGTGAAGTATCGCATAGTTTCTTTCGACTTATCGATCACGAAAGGGACGACTTGAATTTATTTACTCGGTGCCTTGGAGAAAACGACGCGCACGCGAAACGATGCGACTTCGGATATGATGTTTTCGTTCGCAAAAAGGAAACTCTCCGGGCCAAAAAGTAATTTGCAGCGCGCGTACCACGCCTTTCGTTCTAAAAGCATTTTTAATATACCGTGTACGAGGTCTTAAAAAAAAAAAAGAGAAGGCTGCGCAGCTCCTTTTCACGAAACTAAATTTTGCCGCGCGTATTAAGTGAACATATCTCTTATGCGCAAGAAAATATTTCGCTTACGAGATTGCGCAAAATACATTCTTGTTCGTGAGAGCTGATCGTCTCTTTTTTTCCTCGTCTCTCCGCTTCTCGTTTTACGTATCTAGTTGGAATCTAAGCTAATTCCACGACGTTAAGCGACTCGAAGTTTGTATCTTTCCCACGGGAGTCTTCGCTTTAGCGCAGTTTCCAACCACAACTCTCGAAGACCCCAAAACGGTAGACTTTACGTTTCTGCTAAAACGTACATTTCATTACAAAATCCATCCGGCGAACCGAAAAACACACGAGCACTCCGTTATTCCACGAGAGAGGACGTATCCCCTCCGGTGTCTCGACGAAAGGTCCACAATTCCATGGAATTACAAAGCCCTGTAACTCGCGTGTCGTTCCGTAAACACAATTACCGCGGAACGAATTCAACGATCTGCAAGAGTGAGAGGGGAAAGAGCGGGGGAGCGAAAGAGAAGAGAAGGGATGAAAGAGAAACGTAGAAACGAGCGAACCGTGCCGCAGTAAGTGGCGCGATTATAATTTCCAAGAAAGGGGGGAGGAAAGGGGTGAAGACGTCCCTTCGCGAGCAGTCTGCTCCTCTCTCTGGACTTCTCTGGGTTCCTTCCAACCTGTCTCCCCCACCCACATCGGAGACGCAGACTCGGCAAGTGCTTGGAGACGCGAGCATCTGCAGGAAGTCATTAAAATTTTCATTGTCGCGTTTGCCTGAAATTTTCTGGACCAAATAAACGTACAAATTTATTATTTTATCTCGCCGACTTCCGCAGCTCGCGACCGCGGGAGATAACTTGCCGTACCGCCAGCGAACACTGCCAATCGCACTGGGCGAGATAATACTTTTCGTAATTTCACGCCTTGTTACTTGCTCAAACGAGAAACGGCAAGAGCATTCTTCAAACGGCGCGGCGGCGGCGGCGGGATTCTCCCCGATATTGTCATAATATCACCGACGACGCAGCGCGATTGGATAAAAACGACGACAGTCGTGATAACAATACAGTAACATTTCTCGACTCCGCTTTTGTCATGCCTGCACGTGCGTTTCTCAAATCTTAAAACCTTTGCAAAAATACAACCGTTCTACGATTCTTTAAGCTCCCTCTCTCTCTCTCTTTCTCCTTATTCTCCTCTCCTTTCGACCCTACTTCGGTGCGCCGAGCTTTCTTTTCTCATCGTTCCCCTTTCCTCTTTCCCAGCGCGGTAAGTATATGTACGCCGGTGGAAAACTTTGCTATCTCGCTGGCGATACAAAACGCGATCCCAAGCACCTCTTCCCTCATACGCGACCTCATCCCCTCGGCGTCTTACTCTGCCCGCATCGCCACCTTTTTATCATCCAGACCTACTTCTGTCGTCCCCTCATTCCTCCGACCTCATCTCGATTTCCTACGCGGCTTCGCCGCGAATCCAAAACAGCTCTCGGTATCTACAGCCGCGCAATAGTCAGCTCCTCGCCAGGCATATAGCATGGCCTACTTGGGAATTCATACGAAGAAACTATGCGTATGAATTCGTATTAGATGAAGTTTTGGGTTGCCATCTTTCTCGCGAAAATTTCTTAACGGCTGCTTGGCATTGTTGCGACGCCAATAATTATACGAACAGGAAGTTCTCTTTCGCTCATAACACAGCCGTCGAAAAGTGTTAAGATAAAAAACCCATGCTATGTATAAATTATAGTGAAATTAATAAGATTGCGTAGAAATCAACGGTGGACGTTATATTGTCACGTACATGATATATTTGCAAATATTTTTGCGTGCTTTACGTATTGCAAATATGTCGTGTAAGGTAAATTTCATATTTTAATACATCTTTCTAAATAAAATAAAAAGTTTGCCTTGTGCCAACAATTTTACAACATTTATGCAAACTGTCCTTTGCGCTATATAGAATTTAAAATTAATTGCATCGCTATTACTTACACCAAACAGATTAATATTTCAATAATTGAAATACGTACTGATCTCTTGTTTTTTTTTTCTCTCTGTTTCTGAACATACTTGTCAATACCTATCGAATCTACATCTTGGAATCAAATGCTCAAAGCTCAGTTTGTTGTCCGCAAGTTATTTTCCGAATACAATTTCAAACTGCAGTAAAGTTGTCCTTTTACCGCGTATGTGTGTGCGACCCCAGGCGCAGCACGCGTCATATATCGCCATAAAGAGCGTGCTGGATACATATTTCCTGCGGCACTCGTATTTTATTCCGACGTGCATTACCGCTCTTTAAATATCACGGCACAATTTCATGCCCGACAAGCGTCCTAACGATGCCCAGTTACACTTCAATGCACGCGCTTCCAACTCGAAACGTCATAGAAATTTTCAAATGCAAAAGCGCATAGACCCAAGAATCGACGCTCACGCGACTCTCCGGAAATCTTTTTTTTTTTTCTTCAATCCGCGCACTCATCTCACGACGGAACATGGACAATATTTCCCGGGACATTCGTGTTCATTTCATTCGCGTGCTACCTATCGCTCTCCTACAAGGATCCAGAACTAAGGATAAATTTTACTCTTCCCCCTTATCGTCGTTCCCTCAACCTCGCCACGATCTCGCTCATCCACCCCTAGGAACGGCAATGTACCGAGAGCAATGAAAATGATTAAGCGCCACCCTGAATCCTGGCAAAGCCTCTCTAATCCAGCACCAAAGGCAAAATCAGAGACACCGGCGGTGCTGTAACTCGCGAGTTAACTCGCCACCGTGTGCACGAAACACGGAGGCGGCTGAAACACGCCCGCTTATTACTGGCGTCTCTCAGAAACAATTAACATCTTTTACAAACATCTCTGCCTTTCAAGGAATGAAAACTCTTACATATGCACAAGTGAATTTGTGTATAAACTAAAGAAGAATAATATGTTCTCTTAAATGTTGTCTATGTCTTCTCTCTGTATCATAATAACAAATGAATAATATATAATTATCAGGCCACGTTATATATGTATACATATATAATTTATTAATTAATGTATTATAATTTCTTGTTAAAATATAAAATCTGTCAGAATCACAAAAAAAAAGGTTAAAAAATATTTTATAAAATATTAGTATTTTTTGCTGTTCCACGAAAAAATAGTCGATAAAGAGCAAAGAGAAAAGTTGGAGAGTATTATCTGAGATACCGTTATACCAGTTAAAAGTTTATATCGTTTTTCTAGCGTCTATGTGATAATTCGATTGCAGAAGCACTCCGTACATCGTCTGTAGACGACGCAGCAGCGACAGACGGCCGTTGAGAGTTTCGGCTTCAGCCCCCCAGCCCTCCGCCGCCCAAACGCCTCATCCTCCGCGTTCTCGAGATGGCAGCATACCGAGGGCAATGAAAATGATTAAGCGCCGCCGTGAATCCTAGCGAAGCCGCACTAATCCGCCGCTAAAGGCAAAACCGGAGTCAACTTTGGTGCTGTAACTCGCGAGTTAACCTCCCATTACATACAGGAAACGCAAAACGCAAAACGCGAAATGCGAAACAGCTCGCACGCATCAGCCGGCGATAGTCGGGCTTGCGGAATAGTCTTTTCTCATTCATCTCCATACAGGCCGCTATAACGCTATCTAATTTTCTCTATTTCAGCCACTTGATCTCAAATGTCCCAATATCGCTCTTGTTTAACGTACTTTTGGGTACTCTTTCCAGTGTAACCAGAAGTATAGCACATCTGGGATCCTGGTCCCGCGCGCCGGAATTTGTGGAAACAATATGTAAAACCTGCATGCCGCGGCTGAATTTGTGGTAACGGTATGCAAAGCTCCGGCGGTCCCACAGCTTCAAGATGCCCGGGCGACTTTCCGAAACGGCATAAAAGTGTAATGTCAATTTCCGGACGGAGAATATACATAGTCGCGCTTGATATATTTTTCAGGGCGCTCGATCGAAAAGTTGCGAATGACATTTACGACACGTTATTATATATCGCAAGCGATACAAGAGAGGGTGAGGTATAACCGAAGCCGGTGTGACGGTCGCAAATAAAGCTGTCTCGGATGATTCAAGGAGCGTCTCAGTCTCGGGTTTACTACTCCGAAGGAGAGAAGTGGTTCTTAAAAATATTAACCGCCCCGAAAAGCGCGGGTCTCTCTCTCTCTCTCTCTCTCTCTCGCATCGCGCCTTTTTGGTGCTACGTAACAAACTGTTTCTACAGCCCCGTTATCATCTTTCCGGTTGAGGACAGTCGCGGAGAGAACGCGAGAGAGAAGGAGAGAGAAAAGACGATCCAAACGACGATAAGGAGAAAGAGACGGCACGGGATAGAAGGAGAGACGGAGTCCAGGAACAAGAACGGGATTAATGGGCCGTCGTATCACGCACGGTGGGCGATAAAATATCGTAGGAAATATCCTTTGGCCGTGTAGAGAGTCTTGGCCATCCGTGGAATTTACTCCCCGCGCGATATCTACTATCTTAGATAATCTCCGCCATTAAAGGCCACCGGCCGGATACTGCTCACTCTTTATCTCGTTCGCAGCTTTACGATAAAAGCTTATGCGCTACACCAAATTCCGCCATTATTACAAGAATGCTCATTCTGCCCCGCGAGAGAGGCACTTACAGTAAATACCGCTCGCTCGGAAGAAACAATGTGGCGATACACGATATTAATATCGTCTCACATAAACTCATTGTCGTCGTTCTGTTGTGTAAAATTGTACATCGCGTATTTTGATGCGTTTTCTGATATTATTCTTAACATTTTACAATAATATTTTTAACATTTTGTGGACTGTTATACTTGAAATATGATAAACGAGAAATAGATAAAAGTTATCGCGCGTATAAACCTTTTACTTCGCACGGTGCATTTTATAATGCGAAGTGACGTGTAATGTTAGAATTTATTCAAAATACGATATTGCAAAAAGCTCCCATCATCATCACTGTTATTAGCCGCTGCTATGAACGTCATCGCGCCAATACCTTTGGAAGGTATCCTTTAGACGTCGCATTTCTCTCGAGCTTTATCCATCAGACGTCGAATATCCCGCAACGTTCGAGATCGGAAAACCGAAATCGTGTGTACTTGATAAATATTTGCGGATCCCTGGGTAACGGCGTACGCGTGTGGACGTTAAGCCTGCGTGACGGCTCGATCTCCTGTTTCGAAGCTTTCCATGGGAGCATGTATCGCGAGCCACTTTGGACGTCCTGACGTATGGCGTGTAAATACGAATATCGCGCGCGGAACAGTAATGTGGTCCGCAAGGGCCTCGCCATCCAGGGATGGTAGCACACCCTTGTCATGTTCCCAAGCCGCAGTGGTCTGCCAAGTGGGATTTTGGTCGTTCTGCCGACCCGCCGGGTAACTCGTAACAGAGTCACCAAAGCGAGAAAATTACGAGTGGAACGCCAGCTTTGGGATGTTCTTCTTCAACATGAAGCACGCTGCCTCTCAAAAGAGGCGCCCGCGATCTCTTTCCGCTTCCCGTTTCCGTTTATTTCTGCTTTCATACACTCCCGTCTAAACTTGAATGGGGGTTCACGTCGTGGCTCGGGAAATGATTCCTGTCGCCGGCTATGTGTAATAGCTACTTCTAGGGATACAATCGCGATCATAAGTTTATTAACAGTTCGGCTGTACAAAGCGATTTCCTTAAAATTTGCGCATAATACAAAAATATAATGACATTCTAAATTTACGTAAATAAACTTCAATGATACACACATATTTATTTCAAATTTGATCTGTCTTTTCACTAAGAATTAACATCTTTTTATCCCAACTAAACATATAGATATAAGACCTTTGTGGACAAACAGTTCAACGATTCGATAGACGCCGGGTAAATCTTGAACTTTACTACTTAAGTCACTTCGATTTTTGTTATCAATGAGATAATGGAAAGCGTGAATAGATAAATTTAAAAATATATGACTTATTTTGCGAGGCAATGACACATTATACCGGCATACGCTACGCCTATTTCTTGAACAAACGACTATCAGCAGCTACGAGAATTCTCAAGGTACGTGACTCGAGTGCAAACAGAAGAAGATGGTACCGGCGCGACAATGCGGTGTTCTTGCACGGACGACGTATTACCTCCTCGGGCATTAATCGGTTCGTGATAGCGCGACAGTGTCGGTAAATATAAGCACGATATTATAACGGCGGGTCGGCCGATCTTCGAAACGACGACGTTGCGCTCTCCTTGTCGCGGCCTTAATTAAATTCCGGCAAAGAATCGGAAGTAGGGAAAAGTTCGGCCTTCCTCCCTTCCCGTGTGACGAGGCACCGACTTGGGCCACACAGGTTTTAATAACTATCCCGGATCTGAGCAAGAAGAAGCTGGCAAATGGCCGTGCGGCGTTGGTGGCGGCTCTGGAAACGGCCGGGCCAGGGAGCAGCAGAGGAGAAGGGTATAGGTACCAACCCGACCGGAGTCAAGCATCGATCCCCCTATTCGTGTCCCATTCCTGCTCTCTCTTCCACCATTTCCTCACGCAACCACCGACGTGTTCCCGTCTCGCCACCTCTTCGTCTGCTCGTTTCTCCGTCCTTCCCTTCCCTTTTACTCGTACACCACCGCGTTTCGACGTTTCTCTCGAAAAGCTCACACGTGCCTTATGTCTCCCTTACCACGCGGCTCTTTCCGCGTGCTTTTCGCTTCTATGTCGGCTCTCACGGTAATTCTTTTTCCCTTTTTCTGCCCGCCTATCTATCTATCTACTCGTATCTCCTCCTTTTCGTCCTTTTCCATCCTACCTATTCGTCAGCCGATCTATCTCTGATTTTTCTCTCGCGGTTCACTTTCGCCCTCCTCTCACCCCTTCCCCTCCCCCCCCCCCTCCCAACACCGCCCATCGTCTTCCGACTTTCTGTGCAAACGTCCTCAAGTCGATCTATGACATTACTGCTTGCTCCCGCGCTACTTCCTCTCCAACTGATTCCACCAAAGCCGGCGCCTTCTACCTCGTCTTTTATTTCCCACTACTTTTACCGCGCGATATCCCCGCCAGTCCCGCACTGACACCACTAACCCCTCCGCAATCTTCACGGCAGACGATATCTTGCGTAACCACGGCGGAGCTTATCGCTAAGGGAGAATTTTTTTTCTCGCCGACCTTGGATCTCGAAAACTTTTTAATCACCCTATCCCGATTGTAAACAGCGTGGAAGAATGTTTTCTTGCAAAGAACTGTAATTTTGCTCGAAATGAATTCGAGAATATAAAAGGCAGAATAATGAGTAATAATCATGAATTATACATAGAAGAGCTTATTACAGACATAAAAAGTGATGAAGGAAGAGAGATCAGAGTTTTGTACATAAACATTTTGGAATAATATGACGTCATAGAACTTTGCTTTTTCATAAAATTTAATTATAAATTACAAAATATAATTAAAGCTCTATAAACGTTGTATATTATTTCAAAATAATTATGCACGATTGTTATAATTTTACATTATTTCTAAGTACTCAATTTATAATTTTTCTAAATAATAAATATTGTTTCGGTCTACGATCATTATTATTACATAAAAATAAATGAAACACGTCATACAGATCCAGCAGCATTTTATGCGTTTGCTACGTACGATTGGTCAGACATTTCTAAAACGTATATATATGTTTATATTTTAGTATCGTGGGGAAGATCTGTTCGGGTTACATTCGGTGGTCGAGTCACTGACATTTTCCACTACAAGCTATCGTAGCTATCGTAGTATAACGTATATGCGGTATCCGTATGCGAGGAGAAGACATGCAGTCTTGTAGCTAACGGTAACGTTATTCCTATATGCTACGGAAGATACATGCTACATTGCAAGTAAACATGCGCGTGCATATACACAGTCGAAAAATACACGAGCGATATGCGTGCGCGACTCTCGTGGAAATAACTGTGGGGTTTCGAAACGCAATCAATTAGATGAAAAATCGATAGGATATCGTATAGCTATCTATTAAATTTAATATGCTTTCATCTTCTAAACGTATTTAATTTCTCTCTCTCTCTCTCTCTCTCTATCTTTCTCTTTCTCTATTTATTTAAAAAAACAATATTTTTAAAAGATATTTTTACATAAGTATAATAAAAATCACTAAAGAGTTTAAGATAAAAATATAGAAGAGGAGGTGGTATTATATCCCCTCATTTACATTTTGTTCAATAATTTTATTAACAATTAATATTTTAAATTAAAAATTTAACATTTCCATCCGTCAATGTGTTGTACAACCGATTCTAGACTCAAAAATAAAATAAAATAAAATATCGAATACTTATAGAATGTTATTTATAAAAATAACAATACTGCATAGTGGATCAAAGAGAAACAAGAGTGATAATGGTCTCTCCATTAAAATAGATTTAAAAAATTGATTTTGTTAAAAAAACGTTGTTTCGTTATATCATATATTTAATGAAAATAAGAAAAAAGTATTGTACCTATATAAAATATATTAAGAATATAAGAATATAAATATATTTGCACGTTATATCTTTAATACATAGTCTACAATATTAAAAACAATCTTAAATACATAAACTATAAATTGGCAGTAAAACTGCAATCAGCTTAACTGTTTCAATAAATATTTCAATATAAAAACTTCGTAAGAGAGAAGCCGTGTTAGGCTTGTTAAGACGTCAGCACGCTAGGACACTATTAGCAAAATGTTATTATTTAATTTTGTATAATTCGAAATGTTAAATATTAAAAAACACTCAAATGTGCATATATCCGTAATACAATTTTAAAAAATAAAAAAAATGCGAGTAATTAAACGCTAAAATATACCTTGCAAAATTAAAAAATGTTAAAAGTAAAAATGTTTCATAACAAATCCGTCGGTTGTTGTTGATTAACATTAGCATATTAGCGTCACTTTATAACTGCGGGCTACTAAACAAATAATTCCATAAATAATCACTAGAATTCTTAATCTAATAACGGAGATATATTACGAATAGCTATAATGTCTAGGAAGGCCATAAATACCATCTTCTCCTCTAATATTTGAAAATTAAAAGAAAAATGATGTACCTAATAAAAGTAATTGTTTTAATATAATACAGCTCGAAGGAGAAGTAATTTTATACCTTTACAGCGTAAATGTACACGCAAAGTATACGTAATACCGCGAGCGCGTTGTATGGATACAATGGTAAGTACGCTTTCGTAACAATAAGCCCCTATTGGCTGAAAACCCTTACGACGTCTCCTATGAAGACATATCAGCTCCGCGAGGGAAAGCGGCTCGGTAATATCGGATTACTCGCGGTCGTCTCTGATGCTTCCACGCTTCTGCTATTGCCGTAACGATAGTAATGGCGGGTGCAGTCTCCAGCATGACACCGTGGGGCGCGTACGTGGCAGTAGTAGAGTAACGTTATTCCCTGACACGAATAGATATGCATTCCATCGACGCTGATGCTCAACAACCAGACCGGCGTATATTGTATGACAAGCGCGTAAGGCATCCAAATGCATCGTATGGACATTTCCAAGTATTGTTGTAAACATCCTATTAAAACGAACATCAAACGCGCTATATCACCACGTGGTGTATTAATATGCTAAATTCTTTATTTCGCAAAAAAAAAAACAAACGCATTTGTTACGGAAGTACGTACGCATTGTTATATTTTTCAACGTTTCGTATAACAAAGTTTTGCAAAGAATGTAGTTTTGCTACGTCTCCTCCAATACTAGATGCAGTCAAGTAAAGAGGATTGCAGAGTAAATTGGATTGAAGTTAAAAACTCGCGATCCAAGTAAATTATAGCCATGGGGCGCAAGAGTAATTGTTTCGTGGCGTCCAAGAGAATTAGTAGACCAAATCGAAGCGAGCGGAAGTAAATCAGTGTTCTTCACTTAAAATCCTATTTACTCGCCATTACAATACGATTTATCAGGTCCTAATAAACCGCATAACGCTTGCATTGTGTCCGAAGAAGAGGCTAAGAGAGATATCGCGAAAGAGCACCCGTCAAATTACGTTCCCACAGTTTATCCTGGTGGCTTTTATTTTCAACAAAAGCCTCGGCTACAAACGCACATATTCATATTATTAGTTAACCTGACGGGTCGGAAGGTATCGCAAATTGACCGTAAGAGCTCACCGATCGTCAATAGCGGCGGCGCCTCGAAATGTAACGCCGGTAAAGCAAATCAACTGAAACGCGATTGCGCCGTGGAAATGAAACCGCGGAATCTTCGGCTGCGGCGAATTTCGGAAATTCGCCGGCTCGAATTTCTATATTAATAGCTTTAGCACACAGAAGCCCGCGGACGGGCCTGCCTGTGCGGACGAGGCGCGCGAATGCCGATGCCGGTTGTGCCGGAGGGCACGATTCACAGAGAGATAGGGCATACCGTGCACAGCAGCGGCGCGTCGTGTTCGACCTCGGTGGAATACGCGTCGATGACCGGTATACGAGAGCCGGCGGTTTTGTCATTCTAATAGGGAGGGCAATGCATCAATTATAGAAACACAGCGCAGCCCGGCTTGGCATTACACGGCCGCCGAATAACGCGACCCGATTGCGCGCGATTATGCGAACAATAAATTGGCAGTCGGATGCACCACGCACGAGACATTCCGACGTTTCAACGTGCCCGCGTCGAACGCCATCCCTTTGTACTGATCGCAATAAGGATAATAGGGAATTTCTTGCAGCAAGCGTCGACGCTTATTCCTCGTATATATAATTCTGTTTAATTTTCGTACCTCCACAGCGAGAATATCAATGCGCAACTGAATCGTTTTACAATTTTAACATCTTGATTATTAACAAAGTTTCCAAAGTCCATTACGGCGTTAAGCAAATCTTTATGTTGCGTTATCCCCTAACGAAATGTGCATAATAGGACATGATTATGCAATCAAATAAAATTTTTTAATCCTGACGTGTATCGAGACTTGAGAAAATTATCCGCATAGTTTTCAGAACTCATTTCGGCCGTTTGACCATTAAATCGCTCGCCGTTCTCAAACGGCGGTAGCGGATACTTCGACGGCAAGAATTTCCTCTCTCTCCGACTCTCGTTTTAACTCCGCGCAATACCTCGGACGCACGAAAATTCGATTTCGCCTTCCTATCTGCTGGCCTCTAGCAACGAGAGGCAAATTCTTCGACGGTGTGCAAGGCAAGGCAAGGCACGATGGAAAGGCTACGGGCACACGGTTCTGTCTCCCTTGTCTGGCAGCACCGTGCTATTAATCGCATTAGGCGACCGACGGGTCTGCTTGAGTGGTAGATGCCCTTGCCTTCCTTCACAAAGGCATCGTACGCCAGTATCTTCAACCGTGTACCATGATACGGCCAGTGGATGCGCATTTTGGATATATATCAATCACATACCAAGAACGTTTTGAGCTCCGTCACTCGATTAAATCTTTTTAATAATCTTCGATTCTAAGAAAAAGGAAAAGGAGAGAAGGAGAGAAGTGTATTAGTCGCTCCTTAGATAAAGATTTTCCCTTCTTTTCTCATTTGAAAAATCATAAAAGTTCGCTAAAAAAAATTACTTTAATATGCTTCTATCCTTTAATAATCTAATCTAATAGCAATCGATCTTAAATGTCAATCATAATTACGTTTTAAAATGTTTTCAATAAAAAAAAAAAAATAGAATAAAAATCGCATTCTCTGCAGATCATTTCAAAATATACATTGTGAAACATCAAAGTAAAATGCAGAGAAAAAGATTTTTAGTTTGAGAATATTGTGCAAGTGAGTCAACTTCTTTTGAAAAGAGACTTTTATCGTTTTCTTACCTTCAAAGACTATCTTCAAAGTCTTGAAGATATTCGAAAAATAAGATCAACTCTGTAAATTTTCTAAAGATTTCTAACAGTAAAAGTTATTAATGATCATAATTGCCGGAAGAAAAAACATTGCCGGCTGTGGTTAAAGAAGCCCGTAATTAATTTTTTTGCACAAAGGCAATGCTCGCTTAATGTAAAACACCTTTTTTTCGAAGACTTTAAAGTAAACCACGCAAAATGTGCTCTCCAAATATAAATATAAAGAATATCAATTAAGCTGCGTATAAATAAATACTACCAAACAAATTTTCTGTTTACACGTGACGTGAATATACATTTTAAATTTTGTACATATAATTTTCCATTAATCAAAACTCCAATTAATCTAACATATATAATCTTGTAAAAAAAACCGCTAGAGAGAAGAGATTTTTTTTAATTATTTATAATTTTGTGGTCATATCGCGTATTTCTATAAAAATTGTCAAAGGGTTGATTTTCCTTTATTCATTTAAACAGCGGAAAATATCATTTATGGAAGCACAATTGTGCGTGATACTATTTTAGTACTATGTACTTTACTGGCACAACTAAAAGCGAAAAACAAAATCTAAAGCATAGCTTTTACAAATGTACGCTCGCGTGCACATTAATTTTATAGCTTCAATGAAAAAACGTGAGCGCGCGCGGCGCATGTACATCGCGTTAATATTAACTAGAGCGTTGATATCCGTTGCGTCGGAAATCGGGGTCAACCGTTTGCCTTCCTCCGATGTTTTCACTATCCCTTTCGCATAATCCTATACCAAAAGTACATACGCCGCGCAGTGTCTTTGAAGTTACGACAGAGCACGACGAGAGGAAAATCGCGACCCCGCGCGTGCGGCATAATTTCAGCGAGGCAACGAACCCTCTCCGCGCTCCCACATTCATCCCCGTGTCGACGTCTCTCGTGCCACAACCTTCCCCCGTCTTTTCGCCGACTTATCCGTCATACCGGTTTCTCCTCGTTCGCATAACTACGGAAGAGAGACGCCGTCATTTCTATAGACATTCATTATTCACTACTCGCTCAACGTGTGCTTCTTTCGTACCCTTTCTCTCTCTATCTCTCTCTCTCTCTCTCTCTCTCTCTCTCTCTCTCTCTCTCTCTCTCTCTCTTTCTCTCCTCATCATCGCTATTTTTCTCTATTCTCTCACTGTCTTTCGCCCTTTCTTCCCTTCCCCGCCCAATATATACCTATTTCTCTTTCAGTTTCTCTATTTCCCACCATTGAGTCTGTCCGTTAAAATCGGCAACGGCGATAATCCGCCGAGCTTTTAAACGAGCATCATTCCACCGTTCTACAAGCGATGGACTTCGTCGAAGGATTTCTGATCGACGAAAGAGCCAACGGGGAAGAAAGGAAGAGAACAAGAGCGTCGGTGAGTCTGGTGAGAGCCGGAATATTTTATGAGAACGGAAGAACGCGGGGAGTAGGACAGGAAGAGAAGGAGGAGGAAGGGATGGTAAACGTTCGCACGCGGTAATCCATCGGGATAATGTTTTGCACAATTCATACGGAGCATGCTAAACGCTTTTTGATGACGCGATTTAATTATAATACGCTTCGATTTTCGGGCATGTGCGAGCAGGTGCATATTCGTAGAATCGATTAAATCGCACCGCTCCATTCGTTACGGTATTATTTCCAGAGCATTATTTTCGCGCAGCTGCTTCATTTAAAAATGTAACTTTGTTAGAGACCCGGTTAATATTTAATGCCGTCTACATTCATTATGGATTTCACGTATATCGTGGCCTTTGTTTTTCGCGATTTGGTAATTTGCGCCTGATGATAACTATCTGCATCGTGGTTAATTGCTTTGGCATTATGATATGGGGGGAAGCTTGTAGATAAGTCACGTAAATTCTCATTCAATTGTAATTGCAGTGCTGAATATAACACACGACGGCTTCGTAATCCAAACTGACCGGTAAACATCGGCGGAATTAATTTTCGACTACAGAAGATAATATATGGTTATGGAATGTAAGCTGTTACAGAGATCTAGAGCGGCATATCGAATTAAAAATATCGAGTATTTATACGTAGCGCTGAAGCGCTTCAAATACAGGCGCGCCGGTACAATCAATTGATTAACCGCTATTACTATATTATACATACGCGTACTGCAATCTCGACGTGTCGATATATTCCGCTGCAACGTAGCGACCACGTTGAGTACACATCAAATATCGTAATATCATATCCGTCGAAAACAGATGGTCGCGAAAAATACTGTTTGTACCTGTAATATTGGTAATGATGCGAACCTCACAATATTTACACAGGTCGTGCATTGAAATATAAATAAACGTATCGCAAAAGTGCGTAAAAAGTTAAACATTCAACGATGTTACAATTAAAAAAATATTTTGCGAGCTTCCAATATTTATCAGGATAGAACTGTGTCCGGTAGTATTTATGCCGCTTGTATATTTTTCGAGTATCGTTTTGACCGTTTGTGAAAACGCTTTACGCTTTTTCCGTTAAACTCGATCGCGACCCGTGGAAAAAAATGTCCATGCGTGAGTCCGTCATTATAGTATGTCGAAGTTCAGTTCTCTCATTGAGAAACTTTTACGATCGTTTGCCCTGTCTTTTCCTTTTGAGTTAATTGTGCTTATTGACTTGTTATTTTTCCCATATCTCTCTCTTTCTCTCTCTCTCTTTATTTTCAAATCATAAAACGAGATTGATAAAAGCCGTACTAGTTAAAGCTCAATTATTTATGTATAAGAAACCAAATACGATATTTTTTAAAATAACATCAACCGAGCAATTTTTTTTCGCTTTAAAATGTAAAAAAGAATTTATAGCTCCTAACTTGATTCAATAAATATTTCTCCATTAATATTTTCTTTAATAACACTCCAAATATTCCAATAATATATGTATGTATATGCATACATAAAAATTTTCTATGTATGTAAATGCATATAGAGAATAATATAACTCTAATTGTCACTTTAAACAAAAAATTTTTTTTAATAATAATAAACAAAACTCTAAAAATATTGCAATTGAAATAATTCGTTTACTAATAAAAACTAAAACATGTTATAAAATATATTAATATAACTATTAATTAAATCAATTTTACTTATTAAGAACGGATTAGATCAATGCCATTCTTATATATATAATAATTTTGTCTACGTTATACGCTCACAATAATAAAATGTATAAAAATTATAAAAAATATTATAAAATTTAATTTTCATGTATAACAATCAGTTTAAAATGTCATATAGAATTAAAAAAATGTTACTTATTTCTGTCTCCATGAAGAAGTAACAATAATAATACTTCAAATAATAAAATTTCAAACACTGAAAAAAAAAGTTTAGCTATATTTTATTTTACAAAGCGTGCTTTTATGTCATAACGATATCGTTATGGAAGCAACGTAAACAACATGTGAAATAGGAAACGTTCTTTTGACTACTACATCATATGATATCGACAGATTTTTGCTCAATTTTATTATTCTCTCCGTTTTACTAATGCTCCCCATGTACCCAGCACCAATCGTGCGCGTAGAAAAATATTATCTCAAATATTAAAATATCGCATAATGGAGCGCGAATTCAAGCGCCGTAATTAAGTGCGCTCCGATCGAAATAATGGCGCTGCTAGGTAGCGATCGCGATGTCATATATTACGAAGCTATTTATCTTGCCGCATTTTTCTATCGAACGCAATCGACGGGATGTTGTTCCGGAGGAGGAGCAGATATTATTACTGGAACATGCTGCGCCAGTATTTAGAATACATAAGCGAACGGTGTGTTTGCACACGGCGGCTATGTACACCCCGAGTTCAGTAACCCTTCTGCCGACAGCAGACGTGCTCGACGAGGTTGAGCCCGGCGAGCACTCGACTCGGCGCGTCTCTCGCGAAATGTCTATAGCTGGTATAAGTTCGGTGCTACTACTCGGGACTCCTGGTGCCGTGTATACAATGATAACGATGTACAACACACAAACGACACACTCACCGATGGGAATCTTCTCAGGGAACACCGCGGGCACCAGGACCAAGAGGACGGTTAAGGCCATGGTCATCATCGTGGCAGTAGATGTTAGTCTGCTGATTCTACCGGCACCAGTGTTTCTCGCGTTTATCTCGGCTTTCCCGGAAACGGTCAACGCGGCAGCAACGAGAGGAATCGCGGTGGCGCGACGCCGCCGTCGCGACGAGGGTGGTCCACCCGTCTCGTGAACAACCGGGAGCATCTTCCGAGCTCCGTGGTCTGACACAAACTACCGTACTCCACTCGGCGTGAACTCGGTCTCTCCTGAACCGCCCCAGCATCCCTCTCCTCCTCTCACCCCCTAACACCACTCCCACCCCTCTGCTCTCGCTCGTCTCTCTCTCGCTCGCTCTCTGGTTCGTGGACCCCTTAACCAGCAGCCACCCTCCCCCGTCAGCCGTGTTTCTCGCCCTCCTTCGACGCGTTGCAGCGCTCTCGCTCTCGATCCACCCCCGGGCCTGTACCCTCCGTCGCGACTTCCGCCACCACCGACGCGAGCATCCTCCATCCTCCCTTCCTACCTCCCTCCTATCGTTCTATGCTCTATCCTCTCTCCCCCTGTCGCGCCCTCGTGCTTCACCACGGTAGTTCGGGGTGGAAGCGTACGTTTAACGCGCATGTTACGATAGTCGCGGCGCGCGTGTTCGTCTCGGAAATATTCCACGCACCTGCTGACTGGCGCCACGCCGCTACCGATACCGCCACCGATACCCTACCGCGCCGGTCTAACTGTCCATAGGCCGAAATTAAAGCACAAGTTGATTTTTTGCAAGTTTATTAGCGACTCGACTTGGCCGCGCAGCATCCGCGACGATCCACACAAACGCGCAAATTAATCATTCTATCAGTTGAAAAATTTTGCTAGACATAAGAAAAGTCAAGACAAAAATAATAAAATATCAAATCAAATGTATATGTATCAAACGCAAGATTTAAATCTCTTCAAAAGCGTTTCCTCAATCTTAATTAATTAAAGTGCTTGGCTTAAATATAAAATATGAAATAGTAACATCATCATCTATCGAAATAATCTTTTTTTCGTACAAACCAAATTCTTATTAATTTGATTATTGTTCCTTTTGCCAAGCTTACTTTATATTTAAAATATTTCTTATTTTCTTTATATAATATTTTTCATCTAATATAATACATTTGTAAAATCAAAAATATCAAGAAAAGATTTTTAATTCTCTATTTTCCGCCATTTCTCATTTATGTAAATACATATACATTTAATATAATTTTCATAAATACATTGTCTTATAACAAAATAAATTTGATGATAATTTGACTTACAAGTACGATGTGGCGGCGAAATGGTAACAGGAAAATTAATCTGAAAAATATAATTATATTAAAATTACATGAGTGTCTAAATAATTAATATTTCAAAATTAATTTACTATACAAATTAAATTTTTCATTCATTTCTAGAAATTTTTAAATAAAAATATTTAATAAAGTAACTATATAAATTTTTAAAAAGAATTATTTCTTTAAGAGCAAATTTTTCCAAAATTTGAGAACTAACAGCCCAATTTTTATTTAAAAAAATGCTAATTGTCAAAAAAATATTATGCATTTATATATTTATATACTATGTATTGGCAACATTATGTATAATTTGCATATAAAAATTAGAAAAAATATATATATTTCGTTTAGAGTTAATTGAAATAAAGCAAGCAAAAACAACAAACACAAATGAACAATTCGCTTCAATGAGTGCAAACTCTGTTACCGCCGTTGTACCAACAGTGTTACTCAAAATAATTGAACTGAGTTGTTTATTCGTGTTTGTTCGCGCTTATTCGTCCGGAAGTGGTTTAAGATGCACGCGCACACACACTCACACACACACGCGCGCGCGCACAAATTTTGTATAACACAATGAATAACTTTATGTACATTCGTGCTCAAAATATATAGCGCGATTATCGCGGGGACTGGCTAATTACGCAAGTAACAAGTATAATGAATTATTAAGTTGCTCACCCGTGGTTGCGCCGCCGATGCCTGATGCCACCCCAGCCGCCTCCTCCTCCTCCTCCTCCTCCTCGTCCTTCTTCTTCTCCTCCTCCTTTCATGTTCTTCGGTTGCTTCCTCGTGGCAATCACACAATATTCGCGAAACGATACACAATAGACGATCGCGCGACCCTTTACACGACACTCCCAAGATTAACCGAGTTCACTGGCAAAAAAAAATGAGGTTATGATCTAGCGCGCGACAATCATTAAAAAATACGATGCTCGCATGAAACTTTACTCGCACGGCACTCCCGTGTATTAATCACGTACGTGACGCGTACACCGTAATACGTTCCGACAGAGAAATTAACGCGAAGTTAAAAGAATACGAGCGGACGATACGTTTGATATCCGCGACGTCGAGCAAAGTAGTGGACGAGCCTGAAATGGCGGAACGACTTCGTAACACGCATAAAACTCGCGGTCAACTTCACGCAGTTCTCGCCGGCCTCGGTGCTCCTCTCACTGCACTTACGCGCACCTCCCGCACCTTAAATAATAAACGCTTCCGCGTTGTACAGCGTTTCGCTCGGGTTGCAACATAAGTATGAATAAATTATGAGTGAAATTAAAATTAAATATCCGAAATAGAATGTAAAAATTGTTGAAGAAATGATTGATTATATTTTATCAACTGACAGAGAGCGCGCCGGAAATTTCAATCGAACGCACGTCTCGAAATACGCAATTTAATAAAGCTCTGACATACGAAATACCGAATTTCTGTTAAGCGGTTGATAAATATTGAAATACGACATTAACTATGTTTGTATTTACCGATTAAACGCATCGCGACACTGCTCGGTTTGAAGTCAAATCCGTTTCGTTGTCGCGATGTTTTGTTAATAACCGAAAACCTTGATAATTACATCGACAATTTCATTCTGATACCGCGAAGTGTCAAACGAATCAATTCAATTAAGACCCACCGGGCAGACTATAAATATACAATCAGATACAGAGAATTCAATATTGCGCGATACATTTTACGAAATAAATGCCAGATATATGAAATAATAATAATCAATCGATATATCACAGCGATTACGAAATTATACTCTACACAGCGAGTGATATGTCCGCGTTCTCTAATCGTTTACGGAGAATAAGTGAGTTTTTTCTTAATAATTGCCGCGGTCACGAGAAGCAATAGAGCACAACGTCACCCCGGCTATCCGCGGTATATACTACACCTCACTCGTGCGTCGTGCGAGGTAGCGCTATCATGCGAAAGTGGCGAACACAACGACTCGGAGTTCGGAGTGCTTATACGCACTGCGCGTACGACATTGCCCACGTGCATACACACGGCAGCACACACTAGGCCTAATTACATCGCGGCCATCGCGGGTCGCCAGGAATTGTAATTACGATCACTGATTAGCGCCATCACACACACTTTCCGCAAAGCATAACGATTCCGACCAATCACGTACTGTATATCAGTTGGTTACGATTACGGTCGCCCAATCCAATGCGTTGAAACGTTACCGTTACGTCTCATGTGCATGTGTGTGTATGTGGACTGAAGTCGATCGTGATAACTTGGTTAGGTTCGCGCGCGATAATCATCGGAATGAGGTTAGTCGCACGTATATTATCCACGCGACGTACACTGTGTCACGTATATTGATAGAATAATAGTGAAGAAAATACGAGTGGACGATCCTATGACATACATTTGATGCCCGTGACATCGTGCAAAGTTAAACTACAGGCAAACCCAAGATGACGAAACGATCGAATTAGTAAAATGCGCGATCAAGGCAGCAGTCGACACTCTCTGCACCGATGCTTCTTACATATTAAATAACAGATAATGCCTCCGCGTTTTAAGGTGCGATTAATATCTCATGTTACAGCATAAGTAAGTGAGTGTATAGGTTAGAGACAAATATTTGGAATGTAATATTTAAAGAAATAATTATCGACTGAGTCTGTATGTGGGTGTGTTTTTGTTAGTGTTAGTGTTAGCACACCGTAAATTCCGATCCAACATAAGTAATTTAGTACAGCTCTGATATACAAATACTGCACCCCTGTTAAACGATTGATAAATATTGAGGTGCGACATTAACTATTGTTTGTACTGCTTGTAGTTACTGATTTAAATGCATCGCGATGCTGCTCGTTTTGGAGTCGATCCGTTTCACTGTCGCATGACGTCAGTTGGTACTGATGGAACATCTTGGAAGACAGCACGGACAACTACATCTCGATTACCGCAATGTACATACCATGCGAGACAATTTAATTACTAATTATTAAATGGTTTAGCAATCAGAATTTAATATATCACACGTGCGATACGTTCGAAATAAATACAAAATATTCGTAATATTCGTAGTGATCAATCAATACAGCTGTTTGTAGTTCTACGTAATTACTCTACAGTGAATTGTAAATCATATTTGCGTTATAGATCTTCAATCTTTTGTAAAGAATAATTGCCTCTGTTCCCAGTGCTTGTCGCATTTGTGCTTCGAGAAATATTCTTACGAGCGGCTCACGGTACTACCTATTCGTCCGAGCACTACCGTGCGAATGATGAGTCGTCATTGATGACACCGAGACGAGACCCAGCGGCCAGCGTACGCACTGCGTGACCGCGCCGCGACCCGGCGCATATGTACAGCGACACATGAGGCCTATTACGTTGCGAAAACGACGTGGGCTGGGAATTGTCAGTTTATCACTTCGAAATATTTCAAGTATTGCTTAAAATTATATGCCAGATGTGCAATTTTTCAGTCCGTTCTGTGTTACAACGTGCGAAAGTTTTGGTAATTCCTGAAACTGTGGAAATTGTACAACTTCACTTTGATACCACAAAATACTACGCGAGTCAATTTAATGGCTAATTAAAATTTATTGAGTCTAAAAATATACGTTAAAAATTTAGCATCACACGTGCGATACATTTTGAATTTATAAATATAAAATATGATACTATTGCTAATCAGTTGATGTGTGTATCAGCTTTCTTTACATATGAATTATTTGAACAAATAATTTGTATGTTGATTTTATTTCTTGCTTCTAACTCGGATAGTATATTTGACTTAATAAAAAATGTTCAATGTAATGTGAAAAACGTTCGAAGGCAGAGACTGGCTAAAAAAAAATAATTTTCGCGAATAAATTTTAAATAAAAAATCTATAATTGTGATTTTAATAATAACATTAACTTCTATTTCGATGAAATAAAATGCGTAAGATATTCCAATACGATTAAATAAATTTATCATAGAAATTAATTTTGCAAATTGACAATAGATAATAACTCGTTGCAATACTTGCAATCTTTCGGGATGAAGTAATAAAATGGCTTGCAACATCTCATTCACGGTGCTACGAATGATAACGTACATGACTTGGCGTACATATTAATCTTGTGCATTTATCAAATGCAAATGTCCACATTAAATATGCTAATAGAATTATAAACTCTGAAAAGTATTTTTTGGTGTTATCTATGATTAATAACATGTTTATTGTTTAATACGAGATCTATAATATTGAGAAAAAGCCATGAATTAAGTTTTTTACGATTTATCAAATAATTACAATATTCTTAAGTTTGATTGCAATAAAATTTCTCTAGTAAAGCGTATAAAAATAGTTATTTTGCAAACTTAATTTGCAAAATTTGTAACGGTACAATGTGAAAAATAGATTTATATTTAGCATCTACAAAATTAAAAGAAATTATTGATCTCATTCTGGTGTTCAAAAAAAGCATCTTTTTATTATTTTGCCCTAGTAAGCATAAAATTATTACTACCGTATTAAAACAACGATATTGAATGATATGTTATATAAGTAATATTTGCAAACACATATATATATCATGTTTAATGCAGTATAACCTCAATATGAACAAACTTTGATCATGGATTGGAGATAATGTTAAAAAAACATTTCAATAATATTTTAAAATTTATCTTTTGAACACTTGTTTACATTTTTGTTTATACAGTATTATTTTGAATATAATTTAAAAAATATCTGCAGTTACCATTTCTAAATGTTACTATAATATTTCTTGTTTACTGAAGTGGTTTTGTTTATCATTTAATATTATACTTCTGAATACTACGCGAAATCAAATTAATAAATATAATGCATTAAGATCTAATTAATCCGCTTACAAATATAATTACTATATGCATAATACACTTTAGATTTATAAATGTAAAATATAATTGTTATGTAAAGGAAAGACACCAAATTTGGGAATTTTCAAATTCTATTTTTCTAAATTTAGTACACATTTCGTCAGATGCTTTTCGACATATATCACGAAAATATTAGTTATTAAAAAAATATATTATAGTATTACAAAAACTATCATACCATTTAATAGAAGACATTTTAGTTTATATTCATGTTTTTATACTTGTCTTTTTGCTGTTGTTTAAGAAGTCTAAAACTAGTCCAAAAACAAAATGGTATTCCAAATTTGGTGCCTTTCTTCTATTATTAATCCTTTGTGATTACATCTCCGAAAAGTTCCGTGCTGGTCACACCGAAGTATAATAAACCTCAGCCTATTCTTACTTGCTATATTAATAGTTTTCATTATTTTGGCAAATAGAGAATACTGAATAAACTTAAGATACTGTTTTAAAATACTGTTTATCTAGTAGCGAATGTAGAAATTTAATTTTAACATGAGAAAAAAGTGTAATTTTTAAATAAGTAAGATACAGAACACAACTTTTTGGAAGGTCTACTGGACTCTAGATGACCACCAATGATTAATATTTAGTTTAATATTAGCACTTCTTAAAATGATGGAAAGTCACACTGCATGTTAGTATGTTTAAAACATACAGAACATGCGTATAAAACACAATATAAAAAATTGTATATTTTATTTATGTGAATAAATTAATGTACTTTATAGGAATTTTATATTAGATTCTCTGGATAATCTGGATACAATCTCTCTCAATCTGAAATTGTTTCTCGATAAATCGGATTTTTTTCCAAAATGAGCTTTAAATATTTGTGGATATTTTAACGTTTTTTTTTTCTTAAATGTTTTACAACTTTTATATGATATACAGTGTAACAAAAGAATGGCTCAATGTCGCTTTGGTTCTGATGGAAAGAGTATCTGATATTACTTGCATGCGTAACATACATTCTCACACATACACATTCTCTTTGCCAAGAAATTCATAAGAATAAGGTATAGATATAACTCAGCGGAAAGCGCACGGCGTCGCAAACAGTCTCGTCTAATATATGCGCGACGCGTCTTCGCTCGTTGCTCGGATAACTTTCTTCGTCGAGGTTTTAAGCGGTCGGACGGTCAACTTTATACGTCCGCGCTGGCGAATTATGGAAATCCTTCCTGAAAAAGTTCAAAGTGCGGCGGGACCACGCTAACGTGTCAAAAGGTGCAAGTCGTTGTTAAAGTTCGTCAAAACTTTTCACAAAAAGCATTAATGTTTGTCCTGACGCTATCACGTTATCATTTTAGCACGCGATTACATATTTGCGATTTGATAGCGGAGATCAGCGCCGGAGGTACTTAATATAAATAACTTTATTAATCCGCTTGCTAACGAAGGGCCATAAATCAGTAATTCACTCTAGGGACTCTAAAAGTTAAATTTCTCTATTGAATATGCGGTTGTATTTCCAAAATTATTTTAAAAAGTTGAAAGTACGTTTTTAACAATAATCATTTTTGTCCAAAAAATTTCTAAACGTAAAAACTGCTTCCCTTCTCTCTTGTTTCATTCAAGAATAGCAGTTATGACGCGAGACAATGTGGGAAACGTGTCACGTTTATATGATTATTAGTCCATATATTTTATCGTTTGTCATTCACTCGATTTACTTGGGGCAGGGGTGATTTGTCGCTTGCAGATTGTTACAATGAAACTTGTGAATTCATGTCAAAGTCGAAGGTTCTCTCGCGTCCTTCGACGCGCGAAAATTGTAATAATCCGAGTACAGAATGGAGTGCGCGTGGTGCTGCGTTGCTCACAAAACGCTCGGCGTGGAGCCGAAGACGCGAAAACACGTCCAAGAACTATGGACCCTAGACGCGTAAAGCGTGTCCCGCGTGCGAACAAGCGATCGTAAAACGTCGCTCTGGATCATTGGCCAATGACAATCGGGAGAGAGGAGCGATTTGAAACTTCCTACGTGAACACTTACTCGACACGTCGCATAAAATTCGCGCGTGCTTCATGAGCTCGAAACTATTTAGCTTAACGCTTTTAAGAGAAGATTAGCTAGTTCTCATTTAATTAGTTCCTAATTTACATTAATTTATCATTCGAAATTAATAAAGAGTTCTAGAATATCTTGTAATAAAACGTATCTTTCTCAGCTCCTTAAGTATATATACATAGATGTCATAAAGTCTTAACTTCTTGAGTGTGTATTAATGTATCATGCTTGTTTTTTTAATAAATATTATTAAAATTGTGATTTTTCGAATTGTAAAAATTTCAAAATATACTGATACAAATTTAAAATAGCAACTTTAAAAGTTACAAAAATTTAAAGTACTCTATAAAATGCAATAAATTTTTTTAAATAATTGTAAAGGGATACACAAGTTTGGAATGACATTTCTAAATTAGCTTTTGATAGTTTAGCATGTTAAACTTATATTCTTAAAAATTTAATGTAGGCAATTAAAATAAATTTTTATTAAACAAATCATTCTGTTGTAAATAACATATTTCTTTAAATTTTAAACAATCGTATCATTAATAGAAAAAATTAAAAAAGAAACAAAAAATGTAAAAAATTAAACAAAATATAAAATTTCACTGTTTCACTGTTCTATAATATTCTGAAGTCATATTTGATAAAAAATTTTTACCAATTTGTTGCAAAGGTAAAAAATAAATAATTAAAAAAATTTGACTTTGACTAATAAATAATATTTTTCCTTAATCCACTGCTTAAAAAAAGTATGAAATCGATAATCGAATCTATTGAAATATTATCGTTTTACTGTGACATTAATTAATTCTCTTGCTGAGCTAATTTCGTGAGTCTGTCATCGCCGAATTAGCAAATAATTTGTATACATGATTATCTATACAATTACCATTGTAATTTATTTATTAGTAAAAAGTAAAAAACTAAATAGCGCTCGCAAAATGCGCATCTGTAATGTTTAATATATTAAAAAACGCAATTATACTTTAAAATAAACAAAGCGTTTTCGCGCATGGATTGTTAATAAATAATATTTTTTCTAATGTTATTGCTCTTCGTGAGTGCCCTCGTATTTATACATTTTGGAATAAATCGCAGAAGCGCTCGCTAAAAGAATTATTTATTTTGCATCCTTAAAAAGTGGGACTCAACTACTTTCACTAACTGATAATCATTACTTCTGGCAATCATATTTAATCAATCACTACCAAGCAACAATCAACAAACAATGACAAACAAATAACGTCCAAACAAATTTTGTTTACAATTAATTAAATATTCATATATACTAGATATTTATTGTTATTACAAATTATTCATGTACATATGCCTGAGTACTTTAGATTAAACAAAGCACTTCTAAGCTTCGATTGTTAAAAAATCATTTTTTTTCTAACGTCATTGATCTTAGAGAATTTTCTTGCATTCGTATATTTTAAAAACAAAGAACGCAGAAGTAGTTAATAGATGTTTTGCTGTATATATTTAAAAACGCAATTGTACTTTGGAGTGGACGGAACGCTTCCACGTTGTTAATAATATTTTTTCCAACATATATCATTGTTCTTTGAGATTACCTTTGCATTTGTACATTTTGGCACAAATTGCAGAAGCAATTGCCAAAGGAATTATTTATTTTGCCTTCTCAAATAATGGATCCCAACCAATCGCCACTAACCGACAACCATTAATCAACCACACTTAGCTAACCGCTACCAATCAACAGCCAGCAAACAACAACCTTCAAACAACGTTTGTTCACATTTAATTAAATGTTCACATATGTACACAAAGACAATTTTGTAGTAAAAATTACTATGTATGATAATAACCGCGGATCGTGAAACAATTACAAAAACTTTTTCTTTGTTTTTTCATCCAATGCAAGTGTGTTTTATAATTCCTCCATGGTCTGTAATTACTACTACACATAATAATTTTTACTATAAAATTTTATCTGTGTACTATTCGGGTAAAATGTTTATATAAAAAAATATATAAACATGTATAAAATATGTTTATATATGTTTATACTAATTTTTTTAATATAAAATTTCTTTTTGATATAAAATAAATAATAATATTATACTGAAAAGACAAAAACTAATTAAAAAGATAATTTTTACATTGTTTCTTTTACAAGTTAAGTTGAAGAAATGAGAAAAAAATTGTTCATATATAATCATACACACATATTTTTGATTTATAAAATACATATGATTATATATGGATAATTTTTTATTTTTTATACCCAGCTTTTGGTATATATATATATATAAAATGTGTTTTTATATAAATTTTTCCCGGGTAGATATTTGTTATTATTACAAATTATAATTATACTTTGAATTAAGTGAAACTTTCCGAGCTTTGATTGTGAAAAAATGATTTTTTTTCTAACGTCACTGATCTTAGGAAATTTTTTTATATTTTGCCTCGTTAATAATAAGACACGGAATTAATAGTCGAATCTATAAATATATCGAATGTTGTCACCGTTTTTTCGCGATAAGAGATTGATTCTCTATTACATTAACTTCGTGAGAGATTGTCATCGTGAAATTTGCAAATAATAATTTGTATGATTTTATATACAACTATATTACAATTTATTTTTAAGAAACAAAAAATAAAATATTACATAACGCGCGTGAAAAGCGCGGTGTCTGCATGGTAAAATAAATTTGATATACACGACGTATTTTTTAAATATTTTATATATATATTTTTAAGCTAGAATTTATTTACACAAAAGATACACGATAAAAATTATATACCATAAATAAAAATTAAATACAATATATTTTTTATAAATTTTGCAAAATTTACAATATACTATTTGAAAAATTGTAATTTTAAATCAAATTTTGTAATATATTATTAAAAACTATAATGCATACGGATGCACAAAAAAAATTTAATATACAACTGATTTTCCAAAGAAAAGGGGAAAGATTAAACTGATAATAAGAAGCGCATCTTGAAATGCAGCCGAGCTTGCGCAGTAGCATATATTCAGGAGGCTCAAGAGCTAGCAACATATGTTGACATGTCTAGTGAGAGGTTAGGAAAAGGTTTTGTTATGAAATAGTAACGTAGTGCCTGGAATGTGGATTGGAACTTCACATCAGGAAGGATTTATCTTTGATCGATTAGTTGAATTTACCACAGTTTGCCACCGTCACCGCTTGTCATCGATACATCAACGAATTATAAAATAAAAAATTTATCCGTTAATACAGACACGGTTAAATTGTGGTCAGATTTGCTATGGATCCAGCCTTGCTCAAAGAGCGAGAGCTCTTCAAGAAACGTGCTTTAACTACACCAGTGTAAGTAATTACGTTTTTTTTTTAATTTATTCTCATTATCTTATTGATATGCGTACACATATTTAAAGCCAAATTTTGACAAAAAGTAATAGAAAATATTTGAATGCAGACACTAAATAGTGTAGGTTCTTTATTTATTAAATCTTTTTATTAAATCCTGTTAGATCTGATATATATATTAGCAGTCGAGAAGTAGCAAAAGAAAGAATGTAAAATATAATGAATACAATAACTAGCAAACTGTAAAATAATATTGTTCTACATAACCTTAAAATTGGATTGAAAGCATCTCTATAGAGTAAAATGAGAGAAAGAAGAGCTTAGTATCTTGAAAGTGATATATTAGTTTATTGTGAAAACAGGAAAACTTATATAACAAAACGCTACAGACTATATCACAATCAAAGATAATAAAGAAGTAACCGAAATATAGTTGACAGTGTCAGATATCCACTAATTGACACAATAATCTCTCTCTCAAAAATAAAAGCATTTTTTACTCTATTGCACCAAGTGAAACAACTTAAAAATAGCATGTTATAATCATATATATCGCAATATTATAATCATCTGTAATATATACCATAATCTTTAGATTATTTACATCAAAATATAAATATATTTCTGATAACGTTACAGAGTTGATAAAAGAAAGCAAGAGAAGGAAACTGCCAAAGATGAATCGAAGAAGAAACCTAAAGTATCATTGGTATCTACAGGACCAAAGTTGGACATGGTTAATTATAAAACCATGACTGGTAGTACACAATATAAATTTGGCGTGTTAGCGAAGATAGTAAAACATATGAAAGCAAGGCATCAGGAAGGGGATGATCATCCGTTAACATTAGAAGAGATTTTGGATGAAACAAATCAATTAGATGTTGGATCAAAGGTAACATTTTTTATTATATTTCTATTTTATATTTCTATATCCTATTGAGGCAAACTATTTATTTCTTTGAATGTATTTTCAGGTGAAACAGTGGCTACAGACTGAAGCTTTAGTACAAAATCCTAAAATTGAAGTAACTGAAGGTAGATTTGTTTTTAAACCTATGTATAAAATCAAAGATAAAAAGTCCTTACTGAGACTTTTAAAACAGCATGATTTAAAAGGTCTTGGTGGTATATTATTAGAAGATATACAGGAGAGTTTACCACATTGTGATAAACATTTAAAGGTAAGTACAAATAAGTAGAAACTTATTTTTCTGATTGCAATTTGAAAAATTTTAATACTTATATATTTCAGAGTTTACAAAACGAGATACTATACATTATACGACCACTTGATAAGAAAAAGATTATTTTTTATAATGATAAGACAGCGCAATTTCCTATTGATGAGGAATTCCAAAAGTTATGGAGAGCTGTTGCAGTAGATGCTATGGATGATCAAAAAATAGATGAATATCTTGAAAAGCAAGGAATTAGATCAATGCAAGATCATGGACTCAAGAAGCCAGCACCAATCAAACGAAAGAAACCCGTTAATAGAAGAAAGCAGTTTAAGAAACCAAGAGACAATGAACATTTAGCAGACGTTTTGGAGACATACGATGATTAAATAAGAATTGTATGGATTATCCCATTATCAAGTAATTTATCACTTTTTTACGTAATAATTACTAAAATATAACTAAATGTAAATAAGAATATTATTAAATTAATTTTGTAAATAATAAATATTTCAAGTAAAAGTATAAACATAAATTCATAAATCAATCAACATAAAAAGCATTTTTGGAAAAGCATTCTTTTCTTAGCTTATGTAGTCACTAAACGCAACTTAATACATACAACACATTCCAAATGTTCGTTTACACTATAACGATATTTAAAATAAATTTAATGTTTAATAAAAATTGTAGCTATGATTTATTTCAAGTATATAATAAATACATGAAAATTTATTGTCATTTTGTAAGTACAAAGTAAATAGAATTGTGTAAGTCGTAACACTTATATTGTGGCTGTGCTCCGATATACACTGTCAGTACTAAAAATCTGTTACATATACTTATAGATTTTCAGTAGTGAATTTTGGAACGCAGTTTATATGTATTTTGTTTACACACTCGCAATCAGCCTTTCAGATTTGAAAGAATGTTTAATTTGGTGGAACAATTAAAAAATTATAAAATATATATTACTATTTTGATAGAAGGATATTACAAAACTATTAGAAAACGTTTTATCTTTCTATGTTTTATTTTCCCTGAACTAAACTTCCTAATATATTTTAAAACCATAAGTTATGATTTAAGTTTTTGTAACTTATATATAAAAATCTGTATATTTTTTTATATTACTTAATATGTGATTCTTATTATCTTCTATAAATTAAAAACTGATCGTTTCTTTGGCATTCACGTTACTTTGCTTTTCTTTCATTCATTGTATATCATTCATGTAATTGTATTCATTTATGTAAACAATTATATTCCTGAATGTCCTATTTCATTTTCTTATACATCTCCAGAGATTGTATCAATTTTTTATTCTAACGATTTCTTTTTATATTTGTAACATGTATATGTATATTTAGAGTAATATTAATCCTTCGGTAAAGCAGAGTCGCTTTTTCCTCGCGAATAAGCACGTGTTGCTTTACCACCGAGCATTCTGTCCAATAAAGATTGTTTGTTTCTTCTTCTAGCTGCAAGAACTTCTCTGCATAATTCATGGAAAGATTCCGCAACCTGAGCAACCTATTATAACAATTATTTAACAGTTTAAAAAAGGCTTCTAAAAATCACATTAAGTGATAAGTGTTATTAAAAATTGCAATTACCTGCTCAGCTGCAGTTATTTCACTAAACCAGCATTCGAAATCTTTTGCTAATATTTCTCCCTCCTCAGCACTAACTTGTCGTAAATGGACCATATCAGCTTTATTTCCAACAAGGGCAAGAGGCATCGCAGCTTCGGGATCGGCTACCGCGAGAGCTTCTTTGGCCTTTCTAACAAAAGTAAAAGAGTTTCTGTCTGTTATTGAATAGACTAACAGCAAGCCGTCGGCCCATTGTATAGTTTCCATTGATGGCAGCTCATCCTCACTCTAAAACATGAAAAGATATGCAATAAATCTATATAGATTAATATATAATTTGTAACATCTTGCTGTACATAAAGATTACCTTTGGACAGGTATCTAAAATCTCGAAGAGAATTGGTTCACCATCGACTAGTACCTCATGTTTATATCTGGTTTCTAGAAAGTAAAATAAGATTTCCTTTTAACACAATTGTATAATAACTATTATCTATACACAAAATTGTGCATAAAAGTAAAATCATAATTCCATTACTTACGACGTTTATACATATAACAACGTAATACTTTTCAAAAAAAGCAATTCTAAATTTTTTCTGAAGTTTTTTTAAAATTTAATTGGTAAATATTTGTATAAAGATAATTTAATTTTAAAATAATTTTCTTTAAATTAAAATCAATATTGTTAGTATAAACGCCAATTGTCAATTTATTTGGAATTTCACACGAATTCTACTGTTTCATCGAAACAAAATAAAAATTAATTTAAGCGGGAAAACAAAAGTAAAGTAAGTGATATGAAACATTTTAATATTTATTTTTATTTCTTGTTTTATTCATTAATTTATCTATTAAATGTTAACATCGTTTTCTTTCTTTTGTTTATAATATAATTTTAAAAATATCAAGGACATCAAATTATTAGTAAAGTTGCTTCAAGATGGTTCAAAGAAAATTTATTTATTTGTATTTATCAAGACATTGATTTATAATTCCTTTATATTTTATCATACATCACAAAAATATATATAGCGTATATACTTGTAAATTTGAATAAGTAAAAAAATCTAACACGAATATCTTTGTAACTTTGTTACGCGAATATTTAAGTTATAATAATAGAACAAATTTGTATTTCATTAACCAATTTCTCGGATCGGATTTACTTTACTTTGAGACGCTAACTCGACACGTACTTTTCTCCTGTCTACGACCGCGTCTGTATTTGTGCAAAACGAAGAGTTTTGTTCGAGTATCAACCTCGCATTAGTACCCGTCCTATCTAGTGTCAAATTCGTCTTCGATAAATTTAGAACGAACGCAGACTGTAGTATGCAGAGAGAGAATATACACAGCCTTAGAAGCGGATTACAGTTGCTGGCAATTTTTCAAACTGACATTATTCTATTATATATTTTGCTACACACACTAATTTTTGTAAAGTATATGAATTGATAAAAATTAGTAACAAATGTTAACGTTATATATTAGAATCTACAATTTTATTATACAATCGCCTTTCTATTAATGAATTCAGCTTCCAAAACTATTTCTAAGACGCTGATTGATTTAACAAATAAATCTTGAAAATTATTTTGACATTTATAACGTCATATTATCTTTACGATGTTAACGCATCTATAATATAAAGCGCAAAAGACACGATGTATAATAGTTTATTTCTTGAATTGATTTATAATATAAGGAACATATGTTTCAATATTTTAATAACTTTATTCTATAATAATAACTCGGAAAAAATTTTTCTATATATAAACATAAATGTCTATAAAATGTGTTCATACTTCTTACAACGTCATTAGATATTGTCGATTCATATAATTAATTTACATTTTGCATCGAATATTTAATGCGTTTTACTTTTTTGAAATAGAAGTTAAAATTATAGATAAAATATAGCAATTATAGATTTTTTTTATCTCACATTTATTTGCAATAATTATTTTCTTAGTCAATCTCTTCGAACGTTTTTACATTACATTGTACATTTTTTATTAAGTCAAATAAACTGTCCTAATTAGAAGCGAGGAATAAAGTCAATATACAAATTATTCGATTAAATAATCGATATGTAATTGATATGTAATAGAAGGCTGATACGCATCAACCGATTACCAATAGTATCATATTTTACATTTAAGTTCAAAGCGTATCGCATGTGCGATGCTAAATTTTTAATGTATAATTTTGGACGACTTATTAAATATATTTTAATTAAACTGACTCGCGTAGTATTCCGCGGTATCAAAGTGAAGTTGTCAGTACAATCTCCATAGTTTCAGGAATTATCAAAACGTGGCACGTCGTAATACGGAACGATCTGTAAAGAATAGCATACAGTTTTAAGCAATACTTGAAATATTTCGAAGCGACAAACTGTGGCGATTCCCGGCCCGCGTCATAATTCGCATTGTAATAGGCCTAATGTGCCTAATAGTGCCGCTGTACACATATGCGCAATGTCGCGGCGCGGTCACGCAGTGCGTGCGCTGGCCGCTGGGTCTCGTTGGTGTCACCAATGATGACTCATCATTCGCACGGTAGTGCTCGGACGAATAGGTAGTACCGTGAGCCGCTCGTAAGAATATTTCTCGAAGCACAAATGCGACAAGCACTGAGAACAGAGGCAATCATTCTTTACAAATGACTGGAGATTGTGTAACGCAACCATGATATACGATTTGCTGTAAAGTAATTACGTAGGACTACAAACAGAATGTAATATTGATCGATTGATTACTAATATTGTGTTTCGCATTTATTTCGAACATATCGCACGTGCGACATTGAATTCCGATTGCAGATTTTTAAACTATTCGGTAATTGATAATTAATTTAGCTCGCATGATACACTTCGCGACTGATCGGGCTGAAGTGCTGTCCTCAAGATTTTCAATCGGTAACTCACGTCGCGTGATAGAATGGGTTGACTCCGAGGTTGACTCCAAAACAAACAGCATCACGATGCGTTTAAATGAGTAATTACAAACATACTTAATGTCGCACCTCAATATTTATCAATCTTAACAGAAGTTCAGCATTTGTATGCTTTATTAAATTAATATGTTCGAACTATACGTGCAAACACACACACACACTCTCCCCCCCCCCCCCACACACGCACGAGTCGAAAATAATTTCATTATACGTAGACATTTATTGTATCTAATTCAACTTATACGCTCATTTATTTACGTTTTGACATAATCGCGTGAGATAATAATCGCGCCGTAGGCAATAAAACGCGGATTGTCTGTTATTCAATAATTGAGAGGTGCCGACAGTGCTACAAAAGGAACATTGGGGCGGATGCCGCGTGAAGTTGGCCGCGGATTTTTACAAACTCGTTACGCCATCTCAGGCCCGTCCGCCGCTTTACTTTGCACGACGTCGCGGGCATCAAACGTATAGTCGTAGCATATATCGTCCGCTCGTATTTTCTTCGTCACTTTTCCGTCGAAATGCGGTACACACAGCGTACGTCGTGTTTGTACAATATGTGTTATATTAACATTAACCTCGGGAGTGCCGTGCAAAGTTTCGCACGAGTATTGTATTCCGATGATGATTATCGCGCGCGATCCTAACCATGTTACTCGCGATCGAGTTTAGGCGGGAGTTACACCTGTTGTGTAAAGCGTCTCGTGCGATTGTCTTTTAGTAATCAGTAGTGATCGTAATTAGTACGTGTTTCGCGAGTGAGTATTGTGCAAGTGCCATCATGGAAGGAGCAACTCAATGAAGGGCATGGGAGAAGGAGACCTGGGAGGTATCGGGTATCGGCGGAGAAGCCAGTGAGTAAGTAACTTAATTATACTTATTATTTGCCTAATTAGCCATTTATTCCCGCGAGTCACATGGCACGTTTCGATTGTAAATACAAATACATAATACATATGTAATATTATTCATTCATGTGTGTCTGTTTGGTCGATCCTGAGTAAGCAACTGAGCACAAACAGACACGAATGAACAACTAGCTACGACACAATGAATTCGAATGGCACTTCCAGGACACTGTTTACACTTATTGGCTGCATACCGATATTCATTGCTTGTGCTGAAAACCTCTGTAATGCATGTAACGTAGATTGGAGCGTGTTGTTCATTCACGTTTGCGTTCGCTTGCTTGATCTGAATCTATGTAATATACATAAATATATGTTTAACATGTCTCAGATTTATAACGATTTCCGTTATTATACATATATGAAAATAAGACAATTTTTTTTAAACATTTTTACACGGAGTTCTTGATAAGAAATTAGTTCTTTTTAGAAATTATTTTGTATGTATGTTGGTGTGTTAAATATTTCCATTTGAAAATGAAGCAATATTAAAAAATCTAAGATATACAGTAATTTGGTTTTTAATGTTAATTATTTAGGCTATTGTAATTTCAAAATATTTGTATTTTTCAGGTTAACATTTGTGTTACAATTCCGCTGCTACACATCGATCGGTGAGTTAATTTATTTTTTGCCTCAGCTTGACATTTATATCTGTTATATATTTTTTACCAAATACGTTATGCACAAACAGACGAGATATTTAGCAAATGCATTGTATGATACTTGGCGTGAAAGATTTGCATTTGACAATTTAGTTTTGATGTCCTTTCTATCGCAATTTTTGCACTATATCGTAATGGATTTATTTTATTTGCCAATATCTTTTTTAATGCTTTTTTATAATAATGATACAATGATTTGGGACGTCTCTAGAATATAGATTGTCATCAATGATTGTCACGATGCAACATCTCAAATCGGAATTGATAATGTAGAATCATTTGTGCACATTAACAAGTTTTCTTATGCATTTCTTTTATAGAAGTGAAAATTCTTTTCTAGAATTAATAAAGTATTAATATCAGTCTGTGACTTAGACTTTATATTGAGAACAAAAATATTTTTTTTAATGCTCTATTTATCGCGACTTTTTACGCATACGTAACTTAAATTTTCGTAGTGCAATTTCATCTTAATTAGGCATCAAAATCTAATTTTTGAAACTTGATATTGTTTGTTCCTGTCGTTTACCAATCTATGATTTTCGAATTTTGTAAGTACAAACTGTAGATCTTTTATGTTAAGCAAATATTGTTGTAATGTGATAGCTTCACAAATTCGACTAAAAATACTGCAAATTAACTTTTTTCTGTTTTTGATATAAATTCTATAATACAGATTGAATACGTATATTTTCATTCTGGAGAAGGATTTCCGAATCAATGAAAGGAATAAAAAGATTTTGCGATACAAAAATTATTGTGTAAAACAGATGTCTCCAGGATTCCCAAGTCATTAATAAAATTGGAAAAAAAAATTTGTGAATCGGTTCACGCCTCATAAATAGATAATTATATCGATATGATACGCATTGGAACAGTATTGATAGCGATATTGGTAATTGCATATCGGTAGTCATTAGTTATATGCTTCCATCTTAATTATCGTGAAGAAGATTAGGAGAGAAAATAGAGAAACTTAACGCTAGATGATAGGAGACGATAGAACATCAAAGAGAGAGAGACAGAGAATGTGTCGCAACGTATACATATCGTACAATATACGAATTGTGTCAAATTTAATATGAATAATCGTTTTGCTTCTCAGTTTAACATGATCTCAATTAATTGTTAATTAACATTTAATTTTCGAACCATTTGCGTCTTAGATACTTTCTTAAGATACTTTCACGTGTCTCATCCGTCTTTTTGAAACAAGTTTTCAAATAAGTATAAATACGGGCCTAAGACCTTTCTCACCTGATTGATGATCGTATTCCCCGATGTATCTCCTCGTCAGGAATCTCACTGTCAATGCTGAAACATATATTGGAAATATATATTGAGCGCGTACATGGTTCAACGTGACATAATTATGTTGCATGTGGTATAATTGAGTTGGCAAACTATAATGACAGGCTACTTGTAACGTCACGTCTCGTATTCGTGTGCATCGCGGTGATCTACATTTCGTCCGTTTGTTACAGTCGCATCTGTTTACACAAGAGACGGGGAGAGACGGGGAGAGACCGGGAGAGACCGGGAAAGACGGGGAGAGACCGGGAGAGATGGGGAAAGACGGGGAGAGACCGGGAGAGATCGGGAGAGACGGGGAGAGACGGGGAGAGACCGGGAGAGATGGGGAGAGACCGGGAGAGACCGGGAGAGACGGAAGAGACCGGGAGAGACCGGGAGAGATCGGGAGAGACCGGGAGAGACTGGGAGAGACCGGGAGAGACGGGAAGAGAAAATCAACGCGAAAATATATATTATAATTATTACGTTATGAATCATATCTAATATTTTGCAAAACAAATTCAAAAAACTAATAATGAGACTTGATATATAATTAAATTTATATAATTAACTCTTATATAATTATTTCCATATATGTAACGAAATTTCATAAAATATAGAATATCCTTGTAAATTCGTGAAATAAAACACTATAACAATAATATTCTCGAAAATTGAATAAAATATTTATTTGTCAATTTCTATTTTAAATAATTTTAAATAAAGTTTTTAAGACATTATTATATGCATCAGAGCTTAAAATTGAACAATCGGAGATTCTATTTAAACTGTTATGCGATTTATCCTTAGTTTTCTTACAATTAAAAACTGTTATAGGTATTTGATAAAAATGTATTACAACGATTAAATATTAATCCCTTTAAATTAAATTTTTCTTTACATAAAAGGAATTATATCAGTCAAGTAAAATTTAAAGTGGTATATGTTTATATGAAATAAACAAATTATATATAATATAAATGCATGCAGGTTTATATACATCCCAGACGACACAATGTCTCGATTTTGAACATTGTGTTGTCTGGAATATAGATATAAATTGACGAAATTTATAAATAAAAATACTACAGCAAAAATTAAATAATTTATAAATTTATATTTTAAAGTAGTTTTTTAAACATAAGAATTTTTTAAACATAAGCTGACTAATCATAAACTAGACACATTTAGATTCGTATGTGCGATAGTTCAGTAACTCTTAGTCTACAATAAAGATTCAAGCTTTAAATTGTAAGAAATTGATCAATTATAATTGAATATTCTTATAACTTGGATTGGTCAGTTTCTCATGGCTTAAAGCTTAAATGTAGACTAGCTTTCATTGTAGACTAGGAGTTATTGATCTGTCGCACATACGAATCTAAATGTGTCTAGTTTATGATTAGTCAGTTTTAAGCTCCTATGTTTAAAAAACTATTTTTAAATATAAATTTATAAATTATCTTATTTAATTTTTATTGCATTATTTTTATTTATAAATTTTCAATTTATAAATTGTCAATTTATATTTATGTCCCAGACAACACAATGTTCAAAATTGGGACATTATGTTGTCTGGGATGTAAACTTGCATGTATTTATATTATATATAATTTGTTTATTTCATATAAACATATACCACACTGAATCAAAACTGTACATAAATTCCAATGAAATATTTATTCTACTAATAAAAAATTTATTAAAATTGGTCCAATAAATTATGTTATTATCATGATGTTTTATTTCTTGTAACAAAGACTAATTCGTTATATTAATAAATGGCTAATGAAAAGGTTTAATGTAATATTTGTACTATTAACAAAAAGTTTATTGTATCAATGAGTTTTAGTCAATAAACGTCATATATTGATACCATGAAGAATATTTTTTTTCAATGCACTTTAAAATTTACTTGACTGATATAATTTTTTTATGTAGAGGGAAATTTAATTTAAAGAGATCAATATTTCATCGTTGTAATACTTTTTCATCGAATACTTAGCAATTTATAATTGTAAGAAAACTTGCGCGAGATTTAATAAATAGAATGAAGAAAAGAGGTTAATCTCGTGCTGACACATGATCTTGATATAATATTGCAACTAAACGTATTGTGATTTGATCGGGAGAAGCGAGAGCTACAACCTAGTGACACGCTTTGAGGTGTATACCACACTATTTTTACCACGTACTCGTGTCTACTACGGCGCCACAAAATCTTGAGCAATGCATTAACGCTACCGCTTATTTTATTTTTAAATATGTGCGGTGAATATACTTTCTCTTTGAATATGAACAGTTTATATTGATTCGAGTAATGTCGATAATTAATCCAAGTTTAAATTTTTAGCTATAAAGTTAACGCGAAATTAAGTCCGCGAAATTAGTAAATTAATATGAAATTAACTTGAATTAATTTTTTATCGAAATTTTATCGAAGAAAGAAATAAGAATATAGAAAAAGGGGAATTTTTTATATTAAATTAATTGATAGTTAATTTAATAATAAATAAATTTATTAGTTTATAAACGAATTTGTGCGAATATATAAATTAAATAATTAGAATAAACGTTTCATGAATATGTACACATTAAAAAGAATATAAGTATATTTCTCTATCTTAACATATTGTTTATGTACATGTGTATGTAATATACTTGAAATATGTATATGTATATATATATATATATATATATATATATATATATATATATATATAATGCTTAGAATATAGGTTTTTGATCGACAGGGACGCGTGGATGTTTTGAAGGTCAGCAAATTTATTAGTGATCAGTTTATTTGCGTTAACATGAAGATCACTGCCGCTTCTTTTGATTTAATTCCAATGTCAATAAAAGAATTCAGTTTTAAATTTTCGATTTAAAATTTTTTAGACATACAAATTTTTGTGAAAAATCCTGCTATAAAAATAAATAAAGTAAATTAAAAAATCTAATGTTTGATTAAAAGCAGATAAAGTGATAATTAACATACTGGAACACAAAAAAAATATTAATATTTTGAAAAGAAATTAAAATATATCAGTAAAATTAGAAAGTTTTTAAAATTATTTTTGTACAATAAATATTTGAACAATAAATATTTAATTTAAAATAATTATTGTGTTTTTTATCTACATTAAAGAAGCTATAAAAAAATATACTGATATATATATACATATGCTATCACGATATCTTTTAGATATTTGCGTGGCTTGGAATATGAAAGCAATAATAAGATTTGTTTTTTATTCCTGCACTGGTGCAATAAGTTAAAATAAGACAAATATATTTATAAGACAAATAATTTTTTCTCATTCTTACTTATTGCAGCAGTGCAGGAATAAAAAACAAACCTAATATTTTCTTGATATAAAATTTCAACTACAAAGGAATATTATAGAAGACATGATAAATCTAGATTCGATGATGATATAAAACTGGATATAAAACAGGCCGATTTTGAAGTAAAATTTTATTGTATAAATATAGCAAGCACGTATTTTGCAGCCGTCAGAAAAGACGCACAGTTCTGGCAAGGACGGACCAATTATTTATTCACCTATACCTTTAACACTTGCCATTACCAAAAATACATGCGTTAGCTACTCTCCGAGTCTTTAGTGTATATTTTATATATGCATTTTCATACGTGTATTAACGTGGAACGTGATTTGTGCTATTTGTATATGTACTTGCACTTAAAACGTTATCTTTTAATACAAGATTTTTTTTTTCTTGAAATACATCTTTTCTTTTATTTTGTTAGTCTTCTCTTTGCAATTGTTTGTTTGAAAAAGAGCGTAATAATGAAGTAGATTTTGTTCTTAATTGTAGAACGTTCGATTTACGACTTTCCGATTAATTCTAAGAAATTTCGATTTACATGGGTAGATTTACATAGGTAGAAGTGTCTACTGAGTATTTTCCATTTTTTTGCATTAATGAGAATTGGAATAGTATGCAAGCTTCTAAAAGATTGCTATTAACATTTTTTTAAATTTATAATCAGTTTTTTCCACCTTCTATTAAAGATTGGAGCTAGAAAATATTTGAGAATTTTATTATAGTTGTTATATAAAAATGATGTTAAGTTGTGTGAAAATGATGAAAATCATAAGAAACAGCAAGAAACATAATTTTTCATATGAGAATTCTGTTCTTTTGTAGCATAATATTTATTATTAAATTAGTTATCCCACGAAACAGAAATCTACTTATTACGCAGTGATTCCATTTTTATTTCTATATAAGAGAGATGTTCTGCGAAAGATATCCTTCTCGTAATACTAATTTTAATTTTTCACGACATTTTTATTTTACTATTTACTTTCATAATGTTAGTATTTGCATTAATGTAACTAGCTTAATTACATTTTAATAATATGGATTTACGATAAAAGTGTTTTTGGTCGAAATTTACTTACCACTTTTGCCGACTCCTGGAGCTCCTATCACGGCTACCTTAATTTCGCACAGCGAACTCTTCTTTCTTCTGATACCTCTAATCGCATTTGACGTCATACTACAAGCATTTGTCACTGCAGAAAAGTAAATAAGAACGATATTGAAATTATCGTACGAAAATGTCGAATAAATATATAAGTGTTTTCAAAACGTATATTAAATTTTTCTATTTAAAAGATTTCTTTATTTAAAAGATCAAAATTTCTCAAAAAATTTCTCTATTTAAAAGATCAAAATTTCATCAAAATTTTAATTTTATATATTTTACAAAATACAAAAAAATTATTTTTGCAAAAAAACAGTTATTTTTATATAAACTATAATTATTATTGTTATTTTTATTATCAATGATATTTATCGCTAATAAGTTAAGTATTGTTAATTACACTGAGAAAAAAATTTTGTTAATTCGACTAGATTTTTCAACTCGATTAAATTTCTTTAGTTAAAGTATTTATTCATTTAACTAAAATACATAAAATACTTGAATTTTAAATCAAATGTTTATGTATTTGACCGAAGTATATAAATATTTAAATTAAACAAATTTAATTAAGTTGAAAAAATTAATCACGTTAACAACTTTTTTTTCTCAGTGTATAAATAATCATTAATTACTCTCTCCTTCTTTCTTAATATTAATATTGTTATTAATAAATTAAAAAATTTACGTATTTGCATTAAACAGATAATCAATAATAAATACATTTGAAAGGAAGGGTTATATATGAGTTTTGTATTTATTGTTAAGCTTCATCGCGAGATTAGTATTCCGTTGTTTCTTTAGTTTATCGATCAATCCATTTACCAGGCATTCTATTTCTTCTAAAACACAATAAAAAAGGCAAAAATTTTGACGGCACTTTGTAGCATCCGCCGCTTGTTACTCTTTGGGCGCGTGTTTGAATAAGTTGCGCTACACTTGGAAAGAAGAAGGGAGCGGCAAGAGCGTCCTGTCTAGAAATGAGAGAAAGAGAGACAAAACGAGGAGCGGATAAGAAGAGAAGGCAAGATGTGACGGGTACATTAATAGAACGGTTTGCACACACATGTTCCGTGGAATCTCGGGAATTTCTTCCACTGTCTAACAATGTACCGGGGTTACGAATACCGGGCACGATGGGAACGATAGTGCGGTTTGTTACGAAATTCCCGTGTAATCTCGTGCGCGATGATATAGATTTGACATCGCTTCTAATCGAGTTCATTAAAGTCCGCAATGACTATTTAATCATAGCATGTCATTAAATTATCACTAACATCAATTAACACTAATATAAATCTCTAAATAAATCTCTAAATGGTTGTAAATGCGACAATTGGTGCAAACGTTCTTCTCTTAATTTCTAAAGTGTTAAAGTATGCAGTGATGTATTTAACGGCATAATTTCCTAAATGAATGCGCGTTAATGGGTGTTAGAACATTTCACCACATAATAAAGTAGCCGCGATTGTACAGCGTAGATATAAATAAATGCTATAATGACGTAAAAAATGCAAATGAATACACGTAATGTAAGTGGACAATATTTAACACATGTAAATATACCTTTTGCCGAGAGAAATACTTTCTCTCTTTCTCCTTGCATAACTGTGGACCATTTTTTTTACCTCTTTTTCCATATTTGTTTAATAATCATAGTACATTTTATTTAAAAGCATAAAAAGCTACCCACGCGTATCTAAATTATACAATTATAAAGTAAATAAAATGCAATTATTTTTCATGCTTGGAAAACGTTTGGTAAATGGATTGATAAATACTCTCTATAGATTTAAATTATACTTTAACTGTATTTTTTTAAGTCTATACTTTGACATACTATATTATATGTACCAAGATATACATGATTATTAATATGTGATAATTTTTTCTATGATAAAAGATAAAAATATCACAGCTATTTTATATCTGAAACTTATAAGCAAATATACGTCTATTATAATATATAACCATATATTTAAAAAATTAAAGTACTTTGGGACTTACCGGGTCAGCTAAATACACTTCACTGTTAACACCGCTATTATTTTATTGTTCTGTTTTACACACTCTACTGATTCATATCGTGATCAAACTGTTAATCGAATAACAGGATGCATAGCTCTAGCTTGAGTTATAAAAAATACAAAACGTTTCACGGAATAATTTATTGACAATTAATGTTGCGGCTGAAGATAAAAAATCGTACGCGCAAGATGCAGGCAGATAGAGCATAGCAGATCTGTTTATCGGATCGCGATAACTGGATCATACGGAGACGAAAGAAAATAGATCTGCTGATGATCGCGCGTCTGTCTACGTGAAGTTTCGTTCGAATTCGCGGCTTCGTGTACCGCCACGGCTCTTGGTCTCAGCGCAACTGTCTCGCCCCATTCTCTTCTGACTGGCTCGCGAGGCTCGCCGGTTCCTTTATTGCTCTTAAGCCATGTACATGCGGTACCCGCTTCCGGTACAGATGCGCACAGACGAAGGTCGAGATTCGAAACGGCCGATGTCCCTCCGAGCCTTGCAAACGTGCCATCTTCTGACAGGATAAAATTGGAGCGGACATACGCATCGCGGAAAATCGAGATGTAATCAATGTTTCTTAGAAATCCGGAACTTTGCCAAATGCTAATTGAATCGTGATTAGTGATTAGACAATTATAAAAGTCATTGTATTAAATTATTCTTAATAAGCTATTTAATTGGATGAAGTATTTTAGCTATATACAATATTTTTAAGAATGCGTTAAGGATATTTATCTATTTTCGCAAGAATTTATATCATAATGTTAGATAAATAAATATCTAACATTAAAAATGTAAAAATTTTTTAAATTTACAAATTGCTAAAAATAATACTTCGACGTAAAATTTCTATTAATAATAATAAAGTTATTAGATGTACGTGTATGGACGTACCGAATAAATATCGCAATATATTTTTATATGTATTTGTATTTTTTTATAGCAATATAGAAGGAAACTAAAAAAGAAATAAAGAATAGAGAGAATAACACAAATTTACTCTAAGCATTTAAAAACATTTAAAAATAGTTAATAAAAATTAAAATTGCTATGAAAAATTGACGATAAAGTATTAAAAATTATTGACTAACAGTTTATCATAATTTTACAAATATTTGTACATACACTGTGAGATAAAGACATAGATCTCTGCGTTTATCGACAGCATAGCATTTTACTACTGCAGATATAATTCGTTCGCGTTTAGAGGAGCCACGTATTGGTGGATTTGAAAATTTCTTCCTTTCCGACTTCATCGATCTGCTCTCGGTGTCGTCTCGATGCCTCTGATGGGCAACCACCAAAAAACCAGTTTGCAACTCGCAGCAAGACTGGTTTGGTGCCATCTGAATAACGATTAATTTAAAAATTTTCCCATATTAAATTGTACTTATTATAATTATTATAATTGATCATATCTTTTTAATAAATGTATCCAATAAATTTTTGCAATACTGTAATTTAACATTTGTAGGAAAGTTATCGCATAAACTCACACTTAAATATATCTTACATTTAAATATAAGAACATATAAAAATACAATAATTTTTTGAAATTAAGAATATAATTAATTGTATAATGATATCATAATTAACTACATGATAATTGTTTTTAGTGAGAAAGAAATACAAAAAATACATTTTTGTTTTTTGAAATATCAAATATTTTCACACAATGATTTAGAAATAGATTGTTTTTTTGAATTTTATTATTATACACATACCCTTTGTAACTGATGAATTTTTACAACAATTGTGAGGAAAACTTTTTATATCAAGAAGAAATTGACAATTTTCTTTTCGAAGTTTATCATACAACTTGTTTCTCGTATCTCGTTTTGTGAGTAATTTTTCTGTACGTAGTATTATTAATATTTTTGTTATATTTAACATATAATGCTCAAAATAATATAAATTACCATAATGAGGATCCGTTTGCTTATTCATAATCTTTGTAGTGCAATCTTTACTTGATTGACTATTTTGGGAAGTAACTACAACTTTCTCGTGCTTTTAAAGAAAACATAAAATAATTTTCTTATCTAGTGTATTAGATTATGGAACATAAATGTTCCAGTGGAAATCAGTGAAAATAATAATTATATTTTGTAATATTTATGTAAGCTATAATACTTTATAATTTGTTAATAATATATTTATGTGACAGATATTTATGCAATATAATATTATATTATAGTGTGTGTTTATGATGCATCTGTTTGTACATATACATACCTTACAATCCAAATTTTGTTTATTGTGTAATTTTTGAGTACCAATGTTAATAGTATTAATATCGCTCATGTCCTTTTGCTTTTGAGAAGTTTTGAATTTCCTAAAATATTATGACATTAAAAAAAATATATTATATAAAATTTTGAAGAATGAACATAATTAATTTTTAACACTAAGATAATAATTTAACAAAAATAAGTATTTTTAATTCAATAATAATAAAGGGTATTTAATTTTTTTCTAAATTATTGCATACTTTCGTCACTGATAAATTACTAATATAACTGTATTCTTAATATAATTACTATTTTCATACATTAGTTTATAATTGATGTCATTTTTATTAATAATTTCTGAAATTGTGCTAAAATCTGTTTTTTTATTTAAAAAATTTTCTTGCTTCGAAGCAGTATCATTTTTTAACTTATCCACCGATATTGTGTATGTTGAGAGTCTCGTTTTCGGAAAAGTGTCATTTTGAATTATATTGTTTTCTTTACATTTCCCATTGATTACCGTTATCTGCTGTGGACTATTGCTACAAGTATTAATATATTTTTTTCTTATTGCATATACATTTCACAATTACATTACATAATATTGCATGAATTCTTGCATAAGAATACTTATATGTTTAATATTAAAAAATATATGCACACATAACTATTTGCATTCTTCATGTAATTAAATGATACTTTAGAAATATAAACGCGAAAGATAAAATAAATGATTTGATGGCAAATTATCTTTTATCAAGAATAGATAATTTTTGATGCCTTGAATTATTCAATTTTGTAAAAAATATAATTATATAATTAACTATGAAAATATAATTATGAAATCAATATGACAATCATATTTGATATAATATACATACATAGTTGACGTCATTACTGCGTTAGATTCCGGTAATACATTATTATTTCGATGATAATAACGTTCATGTTCTTTGCTGACAGTGTGTTTTGTGCTAAATTTTTTACTTTTGTGTTGCCTACAAAATTGTTATATATTATTTATTGAGACATTATTAATGAAGCATAAATAAAGCCGCATTTTTAATGGAAGTCATGTTTTTATAAGTTACTAGCAGATTCATAAGTGTGTCAAAAGGGATATCTAGGCAAAACTGTATAACTGACCTTATTGATTTAGGATTACTGTTATTGAAATTTGTTGTATCAGTATATTTTTGTCCACGATCTCTTGCATCTTTTTCGTATACTTTCCGATATAGTTCTTGTATTTTCAAATCGCTATTTTTATGGTTTTCATTTTTTGCTTTTATCTTTTCCTGTTCAGTTCCGTTTGTATTCAAGGCATACTTTAATCCATTTGCAATAGTATCTATCAGGATACAACATGCTCTGCGAGCATCTTGTAAAAACGTATAAATTATAATATTATTTATTTGTAATAGCATTTACTTATATGTATTATAAGAATGTGAATCTACTAGTTCATTTTTTGCAGTTTAAAAATAAGGAAAATTTAGCAGAAGTAACTTTGAAAATTTCTCAAAAACGTTTTTTCGATTTTGAATAAAATATATCAAAATACTTGATATGGATATGATTAAAAGTGTAAATAATCTATAATATTTTAACAATAAATCGTGAAAATTTATGGTTAGAAAAAGTTCTCGTAATGCGACATTACATAAAATCTTAATTATGTCCGAAAATCAATTAATAACTACAAATTATGATAAAAGATCTCTCTCTCTCTCTCTCTCTCTCTCTTTCTCTCTCTCCTCTCTTCTCTCTCCTTTCACTTGACATGTTTTTCTTTTTCTACTTACATGAACGTGACTTGGGCACGTAATACAAAATGATACTACACAACATTAACGCGATTAACGAGAGTCGCTTCAGGTAGATGATCCACTCAAGCACGCAGAATTTCTCGTCGAAATAACCTGATGAGTAAAGAAGGAAGTCATTTGGTTGATGAGAGAGGACATCACTTTCTCTTACCGTATCCATTCCGTGATTTGGCGTATACGCATTGCGTAGCAAATGCAACAATGAGAACTATAGATTTTCCAATAGACGTTAGATGCATTTGTTTAAGTATTATTTTTCATTATTATATTTTAAACGTTAACCAAGGTGTTCCGGAAAAAGAGGAAAAAAAACCAAAAAATTTGAGTGACACACGCATTCTGAAGCGATGTCCGTTACAACGCAAGAGGCAATTTCACTTCGCTTCAAGTATTTCCAGTTATGTCCAGCTTAATTATGCTTGATGATCGTAACGGAGCTAATATGGCGATAAAGCAATTACGCGAATCGTTATGTCACGCATTTATAGGGTTTTCACTTTGTAATTACACAGACATGTCGCGTGAAGAGATAATAACACGTGTAAGATTCATATCTTAATTTTTTATTATGCTCTCTGAGTACTTTACAATATAATACAAAGGAAACATGTCATATGTATTGACCGTCTTTACTACAATCTAACGAGGGTGGGTTACACGCACGTACACGTACGAGAAAAATATTTCATACGAGTCGATGCGATAGGGATAGCGTGCGCAAGCGGGGACTCGCACTACTCGCTAAATAGTATCTCTTCTAAAGCAACGTCGCTTCGTGACTTCCGGAACTGTTTGGGGACTACCTAGTCTCCAAAGAGTTCGATCGAACAAGAAGCGATACAACGTCTAGATGCTATCTAAGTAAGAACACAACTTAAGCATATTCTTTACGAAATACTGTTTAATTCGATGCAGGTAAATTCTAAATTAAGTGCGACAAATCGATAAGAACATTCGCTAAACGTTCATTTTTTATCAGCTAATCCGGGAATACTGCCCAACGACCTCATACAGCCGTCGTGTGTCAATTAATTCGCGAAAGAAGGGAATACTGTACGCTCAAGTTTGAACAACAAATATCTATCGCGATGAGGAATCAATCCCGCGAGCTCTACAAGTTCTACGAGACTACGACAATTCTTAGCGACAACCATCTCGCGTTATAACTTTTGCTAAGTGTAGACTACGAAATATCGGGGCAGATGCCAGTGTTTGCTGGATTAAGCAAATTCATGCACAATAACATAATATACTAACGTAATAATACAATATTATGTAAAAGAATAGAACGAAATAATAATTAATAATAATGTAATAGTAATGTGAAAATCATTTATACGCGTGTACGCGCAGCTATCGGTAAAAAATAATGCCATTCTGTTTATTCGAAGATAGCCTTGTGATATGTATTTCCGCCCATTTAGCGCTTTGTAAAGACACTCGAGGGCAAGAGAATGGGCTGTCACGAATTACATCAACATGATTAATTTTTCAATTAAGTTGATTATCTTGACGGATCATAACACAATAAATACGCAATGTGGACTGACACATTCGCGATTATGCCAAGAAAATCTTACTCTCTTTGCGTAACAAGCGCGCGTATACGCGTATAACAACGCAAATGAATGACTTTATACACGTAAGAGACGAATCACGCAATAAAAATGACAACAATGAGATGATGTGCTCCACCGAACCTGGAAACTAAAGCCTCGATGCAAATAAAGATGTTTTTCTTATTTAAAACAAAAATTAATCTTTCGCGTCTTATATAAATTCCCTAAAATTACTAGATTGAACTAACACGCTTTCGAAATATATCATTAAAAGACTCATTAAGCTCTGTTACAATTACTAGAACGGTTTTTTAATAAGTATGATTATCATAGCTGTTGTTTGATAGATTGTCGAAAATTATTGTCACCCAAGAATTCAACGATTATTTAATTGGCTAAGTGCATGATCGATCTCGAGGTTCGATGGTTCGCAAAAGGAATAACCGATAAACGACAACGCACAAGTTCTCATTCTTACGCGAATTGTCTCGCTTTCATTTTGTTGACGGCATTCGTAAGGTGGGTCATCTCGGTATTGAGTTGGGAAATCAGATTCTCCAGTCTATCAACACTGTCGAGGACTTCGACGCGTTGCGTATGCGGATTGAACCTGACCTCGAATGGCCGACTCATAGTAGCCACCTGCAAGAGAAACCAAGGTTCGTGACTAATCTCATCTACCAAAGTAGAAGTAGTAAAAAATAACAGAGAGCGGAAGTAAATAAGTTACTATTGTTCACTCGGAGAGAGAAATTTAAAACATTAAAGAGATTTAGAATATATAAAAGGGAAAATTGTTACTTTGATTCTATTATTTTTGAGAATTATTATTAAAAAGTACACAAGAATTGAAAGCTTTGGCAAAGAAAAGAAATCGACATTTATTTCATAGATTAGCACCTGGACAAAGCATCCAGTTGAACGCGTGATGGAATTAAATAGCGTTTCCATTTACTTACCCAGTGACGGAATTTTTCCTTAGCATCCTCGAAACTTTCAGCTACATAATATATCGGCTGATACTCTTGATCTTGATACTTCTGGAGAGCGGTAATTGTCGGGTCGAAAGCTCGATGCTCGCACTTATCGCTCAGTGCGTGCAAGAGTTCGCCGTAGGCTGACAGCAATCCAGCACCATAAGCCTTGACTTCGGAACCTTCTTTACAAAGACCGAATTCAACCGTGAACCAGTAGATGGTTGATAACTTCTCGATTTCTTCATCTGAGGCGCCGAGAGATGCCAATCCGATTTCTTGCGAAAATTGAGCGAAACTAGGATCACCCAGAAGCGGCATGTGACCCAAGAGCTCATGAATGCAGTCTCTGCAAATAGAAATAGAATAAATTTAAATAAATATGTCACGTGCTCGTCTGAAGAATCTTTAAATATATATCCGTTCTATTTATTCGTTTTGTACTTAAATTTATCATTTATTTTATTAGTTAATTCTAAATGTGAAGATTTCTTAATCGAATTGTTGCAATATTTAAATGCTTAATTTCACATCAATAGGATTTTAACGACATTAAATAAATTGAACGTATTAAAATTAAATAAGATACGCCAGACAAATGGCGCGAGCTCAAGAAGCCATTCCATTCTTACGGTCTGCAAAGGTATCTGCAATTCTTGGAAATCGTACTGTGACGTGGATCGCTACGCGGGGGAACGAGTTCGTAACTGTGGAACTGAGTTATCAACGCCATCGTGTCGTTAAAAGCCAATTAGAGTTCCATTACGAGCTTAGAGAGGCGCGGTAATTCTATTATCATCCTGCTCTGTGTACCACCGGGTGCAGGTTCCCGTCATAACGCAATATCGATTGCAGTTTGACACGAAGGGTCAGCCATGATGCGAAGCTAGGGCGACCTTTACAATGCCCGATTTTTATGCAAAGGTACAACTTCGTGCTTTCAATGTAATATTGCTTCGAGTCTCATTATGTCTTGGTCTTGTACAGCACGTTTCTTTTTTTTTTTTTCCGCATCCTTTACAGTTTGCGCTATCATAAAACTTTCCGAACAAGATGATTTGCAAACAGCACGTCTAATATATTTTATATAACTTAATCTTTATCTGCCTTTTAAATAATAACCTCTGAATAACATTAGAAAATTTTTCAAAAAATTTCAAAACTAATTTTTGTGATTTCGAATCAATTTATCGAAAATGTAACAAAATTAGAAGCACTTACGGTTCGGGAGTGTGATACGGGCTGTTGATGTGACGGACGTATTGGGTGCTCTGGAATACCCTAAAGGCAAGGCTGGACAAGAAGTCCCGCGCCGTCAAGAGACCAGCGGCCGGTCGAAGTGTGAATCCCGTACTCTTCTTCAAAAAATCGCTGACTTCCTGCAATTGCGGTATACGGTGGGATTCGAAGATTCTCTCCTCTTGTAATTTCTTGAAAACCCTCTGGTATTCCACGCACGCATGTTTCGGCACCAGGTCCACCACAGTATTAAAAACGCGCGACCAGGTTTCATTTTCCGTTTCTGTGTAAGGAATGCTGGGCATCGGGTCGCCGTACTTGTAGGCGAAAGCGATTTCGGCAATGACCTTGCGACGAGCGCGATACTCTTTGTCGGCGAAACCCGGGTGATTCATGTCGAGATCCGGCTCGTATTTAGTCATCAGGTGGTTGCAATTGTCGAGGTCGGATGCGTGACGGGGAAACCAGGGATCTTTAATGCTGACGGAATTGTCGGCGAGCAGGGTCACACCGTCCAAGGCCGAGCTCTGTCGTAGATTTCTAATCAGCTGCAACAGGCTCTGTCTGCTCATGTCAATCTTGACCAAGACCTCGAACTGCAGGCCCTCTTTTTTGGAAGGTCGTGACTCGACATGGGTGATCGTGCCCTTGAAATTTTCGATTGTCTTCAGGATCCTGCCCAGAGAACCGATGCCCTCTCGCAATCTTAATACCAGCGCCGCCTTCTGCACGCTGTACTCGCTCTCTGGAGATTCGGCTATAGTTTTTGCGAGCACTACTTCTTCCTCCGTTAGCCCGGCATCTGTGGAAAATCGAATACTGTCTAGTTTGGCTTGATAATAACATTTAAAAAAATAATAAGTTTTAGCTCATATGGCTTTTATCTCTTCTATTTTATTTATATTGATTAAAAAACTGTTTTGAATGAAATCGCGATTCGCCGTCAAAGCCAAAATTTCTCTTAGAAAGATTTTCGTATAACTACTAATAACATTTTATATAGATTCGACATTTGAAGAAATACGAGCGTTTTGAATCATAAAAATTCTTTTTATTCTACTTAGCTAGGATGAAAAAAAAAGCGTAAATTTGACCCATGGAATTTTTCCAGAAATGATTCTTTTTGGGCATAACTTCTTGCGAATACCCTAAGTGATTTCCGCAGACGGTAATAATCGGGCAATTCAAAGTCCATTTTCGCATAGCGCCTTACCGTCACGTCGGAAACGGTACCGTCTACTTGGTCGCGGGGGCGGCGGAAAAGTGGTAAAATAGCCATCATTGTCGCGGGCGCGAACGTGCCGGTGAGATGGAAGGCAACGCGAAAAGGAATAACCGTGTTACACATTTACCGCGGGGGCCACGCAGGGTCGCTTGTGAAATCTCGAGAAAGGGTCTACTCCGGTAATACGATTCTAAATGCACAAAGCGGCTTCGGAGGACGAAGGCGGGTTGGAAAAAGACGGAAATAGCTCGCAGAGACGTAATTCACCCCCCAAGTGTCGGCCGAGCCCTGGTCGACTGTTGACAATGGCGATCGTTTCACCCTCCATTTACCGTCGCCTGATCCACCTATCCTTCCACCATGCACCGTGCGCGTATCTCCTTTGCACGCAATCACCCACTTCCTGTTTTACTTCTATTGCGCAACACGACATTTCGCGACGCGAAGACTGAACGCAATTACGATCGGAAGGAGAGAGGGGAGGGGAATATAGAAAAACGTACTCACCATCATCGTCATCGTCATCCGGTTTTCCATCGCTGTCTGAAGCCTCCGCTTTCGCTTCTGAAAGTTATAAGTTTCATACTCATGCCATATGCAACATTTACGCATTCTTACAATTAGATACTTGACGGTAGATGCATTTGAGAGGCATCAATTGATTTCATGTCGCAGTAAATGTTGCGCGCGTATTGTTACGTCGGATAAAATCGTCATATTAATGTCAACGCGATTGTGATACCTTAAATGCATGTCATGCCCCAATTATCTAAAAGTCATTATAAATTTTGCAACATCCATGTACAAACCTTCCTTCTTCGCTGCGCAAACTAACGACTCCACCTGCTCGTCGTCACTTGATGAAACATCGACATAATACTCTCCCTGACCCTGTTGTTCCTGAGTACACGTAATTGTTGTCTGATCCGCGTTCGTGTCTATCCAATAACAAAGAAACAAGTCATGCAACATTAACATCTGCATGCGCGTATATTGCTTCGCCATACGCTTCTACATACGACTTGTGTTGAAAAAAAAAAACATATGTGTATGTTTTATTTTTTAAATCTTTTAATATAGTAAATATAGTAAATGTATACACATATTTCTCTACTACATATTCGCACACAAATATTATACACATTTATATGATAAATCATGCGTGTAATAAAAAAATATTTGTTTTTATACAACAACATGTATTGACGGGGTGATTGACATTATTTATAATATTCAAAAAAATTTAATCATGCCAAATAACTTCCAAATAAATTTGTAAGACTAACCATTCGCTCGTTGTCGAGCTTCCTCGAGCACGCTTTGCTTTGTCTGTTTGACGACCAGCGTCTCAAAACGGGCATCGTCTACGAGAGAACGTCGTCGCGCTGGATACCCATTCTGAAAATAAAAACGGAAAGTGCTATTTATATATATACGTATGCAAAAACACATATGATATGTTAAATTAATGAGAATAGTGAAAATATGTTATTTCTGTACGATTAAATTCCGAGTACCGTTTTGTTGCATTACGTATCTTATGGCCAATGCACAACCAATTCTAGATATAACTTAGAACTTTAAAGGGCGGATATCCTGCCGTCTTGACTAACCAGATTTCTATGGTCTTGCCGTGGTGATCTTTGACGTGAGATGAAACGGAAATCTGATTCTGTCAGTTTGACCGAGCGTCACTTAAATCGGAAAACGAACAAAGGTACGGAGATGAATTTTCGCGACTCCCGTCCTGCTGCCGTTGAAGTATCGGAAATGAATTAATTCCCACGGAAAAGTAGAAAAGAGCTTTTTACTAGCACTCAATTCTTAGAAGAAGATAAATTTTATTTATCTAATTATCGCTAATATTATCACATATAATTAACATACTTCTTAGCTTATTTTAAATTATAATTAAAAAATTTTTAGTTGAAAAATATTTATAGTTTTTTAAAATTACATAAAGTTTTTATATAAAAAAAATATTTAGAATTTTGTTTGCGACCAAGAAAATGATCAAATAAGTTCTGAAAGACAAAGATTAGAATAGAGATTCTTATTTGGTGAAAACAGACAAGCATGCGCCACCAATCATTCAAATTCCTGGCTTTCGTCGCTTTGGAGACCTAGGTGCATTTTCCAGCAGTCGTCGGTTGACATAGTTTAGAGAAAGCGTTTAGCAATCCCTTAACAACGCGCGTCGTTAAGTGGGCCAAGTACTTTACCAATGGAATGGATGACCATGTCGGGGAAATTGCGACATAACGTGATAACACATCGAAGAAACAGCAAATGCGTGACAAATCTCATCCCAATGCATCGATAAAATCACGAATTAATTAATTCTTATCATAAAGCTGTCGGGAGTTGTCAGCTGAACAGGTGAATTGCGACTGTCGTACGTGAAAGTGACGAATACATTGTCGATTAGACAGCTGATGTATGTACAAGACGGTGATTGGCCATTCGAGGGAAAAAGAATGAAAACCCGGCACGGCGATAACTTGGCAAATAAACGATGCGAATATCCAATTGAGCAAACGGCAGGTACCGTAGGAATGTTGTTTCCGACCTTGTGGAATTGCACTAACGTACAACCGAAGATGCAAAAGAAACGGCCTCGAGTCAGTAAGTCGAGTAATTATCCACTACACGGCGGAGGAGTCGCATCCGTAGACGAACAGGATCTTCTCTCTCCTTTTCTCGTGTGATTGTCATTTTGCTCCGAATATTCATCGCGATGTTTTCATTTTTCAATATCTGATTAGCTCTTTTAACATTCTTAATAGGTTATATCAGAACGACTATATTATAATCACTATAGTATAATATAATTTATATGATATCTTTATTTAATAATTTAAAAATTTGTACTTTATTTTAGTTATTTGTAATGTTGGGGGAATATACTTATATAAATGATTACTGCAAATAATAATACACTAAGTCGATGCTTACTACAAATTAACTAAGTATAGATGTATTCGTGCATTTAATTTTGTGATTGGTTGTGTTGAAAAAGTTTCTATACGTATCTTATTCGTCTTTACATGAATAAATATTTTTAATGTAACGAATGTTAAGTAATTATGATGTGGCGTAATATCTCGTAAATACAACCAAGGTTGATCATTAAAATTGCACTCGCATAACTTGACTGGTTACTGCTACTGCCCAATTATTCGAGCGGTTCTTGCTATCTGTCTATATATCTTGCTTATTGTGATTAGTTTTTGTTGTACTTATCCATTTAACGATCATAAAAATCATATTTATAGTTGTTTGTTATTTATTATCCTGTTTCAACGGCAATAAAAATTGAAACAGTAGTAGCAAATTATAAAAACTCAAGAAATATTATCCATCACGCCACATGTAATATCCAATCTATTATTTAAATAATCAGCTTCTCAAAAAAAAATTCCTTTATTGTCAATCAAACTGTGTTAAAAAACTTTGTATTCAATATTTTTGAAATTTAGTGAGCAAGGAAGAAGAGTATACAGATAATAATAATGCGGTGAGCTCTCTGAACCGAACGTAGTGCAAAAGGGTGACTAAGAGCGAGTGGAGAAGCGCATATCGCGATAAATCTCATCTGGCGAATAATTAGTCTTTTAGTATTAATTCGAACGAGAATTAATATTCGTAAAACTACAATTGTACAGTTGAATGCATCAAAATCTTGCATTAATATGATTTTTTAGCTTGGAAGAGAGAGAGAGAGAGAGAGAGAGAGAGAGAGAGAGAGAGAGAGAGAGAGAGAGACAGGTCCAGGCGAAATAAGTGGCATTTAAACGAAACAATTAGCATAACAAACTCGCGCTATTATAGATGAACATGCATGTGGCACGCGCACACGAGTTACATGCGCCGAAGGATAGTTGCGAATGCAACGAATGCATGTGCAGCGAACCTCCGAAGGCGAATAACGGGTGCAGCGTTCAGGGCCTCTTTCGCGTGTTTCTCTTTTTATCTTTCTCAGTCGCTTTATACAACCACTCTCATATTTATAACATATTCATAATTATCATGCGCGAGGCCGGAGATTGATTTTGCAATGGCGACGACATAATCCCGCTTTATGACCAATCGGCAGTAGCAGTAGCCTTGATATCGAAAGGGTGGTATCAGATCTCGCTGTAGAATCATAAATAAGCCCGCGGTAATTCTGTCACGAATTCACCGATTGCTCTAATGTTACTCTATAAGTGGAGTTTAAGCAAGCGACCGCGTGGACAGATGCTTCTAGGGCAAGGTGATTGGATTGAGAAAAACAACCTTTAATTGTGTGCGTGATTATCGGTCGCTATATCGGAATCCAAGACTGATCAGATTAGAATTTTCACGAAAAAACGATACGACCGGTTTCCTTATAATTGAAAAGATAATAAAACATTTTAGACATGTACAAATCAATTAATTAATTTCAATTTAAATATTTCAGTTATTTAGCTAACTTTATTTATATATAGAATATTTAAATTAGTTAAATATGGAATGACGAAACTTGAAATAGTATCCGCATTTGCGATCCGATCGTGATAGGAAATTTACTCAAGGTCGGTTTACTTTTCACCCCGCGTCGCCATTACTTGTGCGATAACTATCGATCGAGCATAACCGATTCTAGATTCGATCTGGTCCAGTATCTAGATCCGGCGTATGCATGAGTTCCGTTCGAGTGAGTCAGACTCGTCGTAATCATCAAATAAATAAAAATCAAAGTTAACACGCGCGTAATTCGAAACAAGTGCAACTGCATCGATATGGAATCGAGAATAACTGTGCTGTGTCCGTTTACTTCCGAGATTTGTCATTTAGAGCGGAACAAAGAGACACTACTCGCCGGAATTGAAATCGCCAGATACTCAGGCAAATGCTTTCTATGGGGAAAAAAAAAAAATATATATATATATATATAAGATTCACATTATTTTAAAAAATCTATATTTTCTTTAAATATATACAATACTGATTAATGCACACACATCTGTATTATGTATCTATATAGAATTATCCTCTTAATTTTTCATTTTATGTAATCTTAAATTTTACTGATTAGTAAATTACAACTATCTACGCACATTAGCTATTTTGGCCCACAGAATATGCGGAGAAAGTATAAGATTGACCAAGTCATCACATCAAAGCGATGTGTTTATATAGACGAATGCAAATAACAAACCTTAAAGGAAGTTCTTTCTTGAAAAGAAAGCACCGAGACCAAATCCCAATTTGTTAATAATTTGTATTAATCTTAAAACACATTATATCATTAAGGAATATTAATTTCATGCTCATTAATAACGGAACCTGTGTGATGCGCGCAACAGCGCGCATGAATTATTTATGAATGAATGGAGAATGCAATATTCTGGGAAAACTACGTGTCTATGATTCAAACTCAGTCTGTAAATCTCATTTCAAACATTGTTTTATAAATTATTTGCGTTAGTAAGTGGTATTATTGCATTCATAAATTTCAATTGATCAGAAAAGTTACATGTAGGAGGATCAGAAAGATCGAAGCGATTACGATGTATGTTTAGCGTGGTGATTAAAGAGATAAGTACGACACCATATGAGAAATGAGACATAGACCTTGCCGATTATTCTTACGCGATTGCAAAATTTTGCATCTTCGTTAAAGATATGCGTATGAAGGCGAAAAAAGCTAGGTTAACTAAAAGCGTCGATTATAAGTTGTCACACGACTTATTGGACGCGAATAGAAACGGGGAATTGGCCTTGCTATCATAATCCACATGCGTTCTACACGCGACGGGAAGAAGGAAAGAAAAACGCAACCTCGAAAAAGTATCGATTAAAATCCATTAGTGTGCGATCTTAAGGGGAAAAAAAACATAGTTACGTGAAGAAAGACAAGTTCTCGCGAGTTGTAATTTGCGGAACAGACGGAGACGGATACGTGTACGGTATTTATTAAAAAATACTGTTACACGTCGATTCCAGCTAGTGTTACGTACTCGAGAATGACTACATAAAGATAATCAATAATTGCAAGCCTCATGTAAAACCGTTTACAATTATTTGCTTCCAGTTTGTCATTATATTAATCACCGCGGAACATATGTAAATGCAATTTTATGCATCGAGTAGGTGTGCAAACATTCGCGAGAGAAAGGGGGTGATGCGAAAATAATTTTGCGATTTGCGTAACGTTTGGCAAGAAGGAAGGATGCTATTTGTCTTTCGAGTTTCAGATACGCAGAAAAGTAAATTTACGGTGCGTCAAGAGAATCGCCGGTTTCTCCCAACCGCCGCGTCTTTCTATATATCGAAAACAGCTGATCGTCTACTTCCTCGTGTAATCTTATTGGACTCGCGCTTGTTCAGCAGATTGATTTTTCACCCGCTAAGTGTCATAGGTCTTGCATTAGCTGTTCGTTTGCTCGAACTTATGCAAATTTATACATACAATTCGAACCGAACGGATTATTTCATCTTCCTTGTTATGTTTTTTATTTTAACCAAAACAAAATGAAATGCCTTGTTGAAACAGATTTGTTGTAACATTGAGATTTTAATCTTCATTTATTCCTCAATCATTCTGCGCAATTCAATTGAAATGTTTGCGTCCTATGTTTGTATATCTTATGGCTAGATACTGTGAATAACTTGAAAATGTCAAGATTTTGCTCCGGACCGGTTTTAGGTTACTAAAGTAGGATACACACGTGAAAAATTTTGATAATTAAACCCATACAAAATGTGACCTCCACAATTCACTAATATTGCGACAAGGTCAATAACATTGCGTAAACAGGATAATAACGTAGCGCATTTACTTTCTCTGCGCGAAGACTCTTCTCCGTTTCGCCGGGCCTACGTGAGAATTTCACTTGCGTTGGTCTTCGGTTATTAAGATTGAGAAAGAGCGGAACCGACACACATGCACCTTTAAACGATTTTCTGACGCAATTTTTTTCACTTATTTCGAAATGTACCGTTAGCCAAAAAATATCAAGAATCTAATTACAAAAGCAAACACTCACTATGTTAACAGAAATTATATAATTAAGTCAAAACACATGGCGTAGCAGCCATGAGACACTCGTGTCTCTGTAATGAATGCAAAGTACATGTAATTTCATATGATTCAATAAATAATGTACTGTTGCATATACAGATCAAGTTTTGCAATTGCGTTTGTCGAAACATAAGAATTCGAATGTTGAGAAATTAGAATGACATTTTCGTTCTTTGGAGACATTCATACATGTATCGGTGATTTAAACGAACGACTGAATTCGCGCGCTTACCAACTAAGGTCTTTTTGATCGAACCTGTTGCTCTTGACATGTACATGAATAGAAGAACAAAAGCATTTGGAACAATAGTAAATATATGTATAAACATTTTTCTCAAATGAGTTTTAAGTGATGTTTATCAAACACGATTTTTTGATTGAGAAATATAAATATACAAACAAAAGAAAAGTTGTATTTTACATCAAAATGCTTTTTTATGTAATTTTATATTTTGCAAGATGTTATTCTGCATCTATCTAAAAATTTTATTTATCTAAAATTTACATAATACAAATTGACGCCGGTACACTTCCAACATTCTTTTGATTAAAAAACAATTTTTCAATAACTTCTAAATTATTTTTATCGAGTTTAGTTATTTATCAAATTATTATTTAAAAAGTCGAACTTACCTCAATACTGTAAGACTTCTTAATGGCGAACATTTCGCGGTTCTTCTGAGCGGCTGCGACTGCCATCATGTCTTCTTTGTCACTCCTCTTTCTTAATTTAGATGATTTCTCTTAGTTTGACGACCGACTTGGGCCTCTTTATTTAAATTGTCAATTCTCGGCCTGATAGTGCTCACTTGATGTAGCAAAGGGTGATGCGTATGAGCTCTTCACTTCCGCTTGCGACAAATTACACGAACGGACTCCTCGTTGGTCTACGTCGCGCGTTTTTCAACTTTAATATCCCGATGTGCTCCAGCTGCGTCCTCTTCGGCCTCGATCCGTCCGTTCTGCTACGGGTCGACTACAACAAACGACGAGGACGTCGGCGATAACGAGCCTCTACTACTTAAGTCCGCTTTGCACGGAGCGTACGAGCGAATGCGTCTACGGGGCGAATTGCCGCCGCATATAAACGTTGCCTCCCTTCACCGCCTACCGGGGTCAGGGGTGCCCCCACCCTATCGTCGTTTCGGGTGGTCCACCAGCAGCAGCCGCCGCTACCACTACCGCCGTCACCGTTACAGTCGTCGCTGCCGTCACAGCGCCGCCGGCGCTACTGCCATTGACGAAGACGACGATAATAAGGGGATTCCTCGCTTATTGAGACTGAAATACCTTCGTATCTCATACAGAATTCCCATAGGACACTATCGCCCACCTTTTATTTCATAACACGATAACGAAATTGGGCAGTGATGGGAAGTTACATGAAATAGGTTCTCATGTAGTTGTGCAAGTAATTGTTTATCCCCCATTCAGAATAATCGATTTTCTTTATGATATATATTATATAAAATACGATTCAATCTGCTAAATAATATGTTTGATATAGTGCTTTATAGAGAGTAAAGTACTATCTAAGAATTTCAACAAGGATAATGAATATAAATATGATAAAATTAATTACATCTAAAATTAATAACAATAATTGGTAAAATAATCAGAGACTTAAGCAATAATCCTTGATTCCTTAATTGCTATGCAAAAATATCAAAAAATAAGCTTTGTTTCTCGTGAAAAAATGTGAAATCGATATTGAAACGAATTTAAGCAGAATACGCAAAGGGGGCAAATGATCAAGTTACCAATATCGTTTTCTGGATTCGATGTATTTATAACTGGTGCCTAAAATAGGATATTTATTTTGGCGAAATGGTGTTTCGATCATTTTTTTAAGAAAACACTTCAAAATATAACATAAATTATTATATGTATAATTTTTATTGTATAGATTATAAAAAGTTTTAATGATATATAAAAGTTACATAAGTAAATTTGTTACTACAAAAAATTACACAATAAATTTCTCATGGATCAGTGGATCTTCTATGTGTCATTTTTCGAATTTAATATTCCGATAATAGCGTCCATTTACGAAGAGAGAGAAAATTGAAAAAAAAGTTTTTACAAGATATGTATTTTTTTCACGCTTGAGAAATATTTGTTTAATATTTATTTATTCTGCTTTTTAGTTTTCTTTACTTGCGATTTTATATATATATATATATATATATATATATATATATATATATATAATTAAGAGTCGAAATAATTTACTTATGTAACTTTTTTTTTAATTTTCTCTCTCTTCGTAAATGGACGCTATTATCGGAATATTAAATTCGAAAAATGACACATAGAAGATCCATGAGAAATTTATTGTGTAATTTTTTGTAGTAACAAAATTAAGAAAGGAATTTATGCATATTCTTATTTATTGCGTTATTTTTTAGTGAACACTATCGAAATGTTACAATTTAGTTAGAATTTTGTAAATAAAATTACGTATCTGTTATTCTTTATAGATTTGGTTCAATCTGCAAGATGATATGTGTACAAGAATGAAAGAAAATAAAAAAAAAACAAAACAAATCAAATATCGCAATAGTAAAGAAAACTAAAAAGCAGAATAAATAAATATTAAACAAGTATTTCTCAAGCGTGAAAAAAATAGATATCTTTTAAAAATACATTTTTAAGCGGAAACAATGAATGCAGAAACAGATTTTTGAAATTTTTCCATTTCTCAAATTTTTTATTAAGTTTTAGTTTAGTAATACAAACACGTAAAACTCGACTAGGTGAATTAAGTAGCCAGTTCTTTACCTTATTGCTAAACAAATTCACGTAGGCAATTTACCATTTGACGTCGCTTTTCCTCTAGGTTTGCGTAAATTGTGTATTAAAAAGGTTAAATTGCGATCGGTTTTCCGCATCGTCGGAACTAGCTTCTCGCAAATATGACGTTCGCGCGATCACACATACGCTCGATCCTCGACATCGATCCGGTCGCTCGATCGTCACTTCTCTGCGTCAACGCGTTCCACGTGCGTACGCATGTACGCATGCACGTACGCACGCGTGAGGCGAACGAACGCGCGCAATCGAGTGATCGTTGGGAGAAAGATCTTACGAGAGAAAATGCACGTGTTAGCTTTTTTACGGCTTTCTAAAGAGACAACTGCGAACGGTCCGGCCTCTGTCGTACGTTCGCCGACAATGGTGCATTCGGTAGGCGTGTCGGCATTATTATAATGAATATTTAACAGCGGCGGCACGATCGCCAATATCGTTAAGAACCTGCTCCATATAATATGCATAATGACACGATGTATACATGAGCGTATACGGAAATAGAAAAATATTGAATTTGCATGCGGTGTTGTGTAACAGAGGCTGGACAGAGAAATCTAGAGACTTCGGAAATTCGATTATTCTTGATAAATGATCATGCGAGATCATTCAGATATGGCAGCATTCTTAGAAAAACTTAGCGATTGAAAACGAAGATCGATGAGAAGGAAAACGTGTATTTTTTATTTAAATCAATGCTCAGTGAAACGTGTGTCCATGATGTCTGACGCACGTAATGTGTCAGACATTAATTAATTAAAATAGTACCGATTGTGAATATCCGAGAATAACAACATCAAGAACAATATAAAAACAATCTTTTGATAATAAACAAATAAATTTTATGAAATTAATGTTAAAGAAATGATTGTAATATACGGAATTACGTTAATAGTTTATACTAGTATTTTCGGTGTTTTTACAGCGTTAAATCAATAATAACATTGAATCTTTCCTAATAAAAATAAGAAGCGGCGCATAGTATGTTGATTGGATGGATCCATCGATTTGCGTTGATGAAATTTCCTCAGACGTCATTCAGGTGCGGTAGCATAATGTGGTCGACGTCACGAGTCGCTTGGAGGCACGAATAGCCGGGGACTCCCGAGTGGCCGAGTTGAAGTCTACCGATGTTCTTAGTGGCCAATCCGGTTCCGAAGTGTGGATTTCCAGGCTGGGAGTTTCCGAGAGTAATCTTCGCCGAGCAAAAGAACCGTTCGGTCGTAGTGTCAGTGAATCATGTTCCAAATAACGCGATAATGCAATCCGTGGACGCATTAATGCTTTCACTCTGTATCGTTAACGTTTTGCCTTTACGATATCAGGGGAAATACTTGTGGACTCTACGCTAGCCACATAAATAAGTTATTTAGTTGACGCTGCATTTAGTTTTAAATAAGTAAATAAACATGTTTATTTCATAAATTAAATTAAGTAAACATGTTTATCTACTTATTTAATTTAATTTATAAAATGTGTTTTATAAATTAAATCTATTTAGAAACATTACATAAATATTTAGTTAGAGTTTCGATTTTATACATGTAGAAAAAAATGTATTGAAAAAAAAAAACATTTTATTTATTTTACAAAAATATAATTAGGTACAATAATGTCAGAATCTTGAAAATTAATTTTTATAGAAAGAATGCAAATGTATGTGAATTTCGCAATTTCGTAAATCCTAATCTAGCGTTTTATTTAAGTTGGTTTATCCCAATTAATTCATCACAATTATGCAATTAGATATTTGCATGTTATCTATCTCTGTTTTACTTCAGAATTTATCCTGTTTATGTTGAGATTATCAACAATATCCGCGCGTATATCTCTCTCATTAATTGATGGTTTATATCGCGCGGATTGCTTAGTGACCCTTGGAATGAAGTGATTAATCTCTGAATATGTTATGTCATTGACATAACATATGCATTTGTTTCTAAAATAATTACACGAAATACTATAAAATAGGAATATTATATAAATAATTAAAAACAATACATATTTATAATATATTTAAAAACAAAACATAATATTAAAAAAAGAAAAAGTTATTGTCGTTCGAAAATTTTAATACACCGAAAATTTGATCACGCATTTTGAACTTTGTTCATGAAAGACTTAAAGTTCCACGAGCACAGAAATGTGATTAATAATTGATCACATGTTGAAAATGATTAAATTAATTGTAACTAACTCGATCGATGCGTATGAGTCACTTGCTGGCTTTTGGCGAATATTATACGCGGAGCAAACTCTAAGAACAAAAGAATCGATTGTCTTTGAAATTACATTTCGTGAGATCCTTGCGACGGAGATTGTTTGAGATTCCAAAATCCATATGTATATATTAGCGTATTTTGATATTTAATATATTTCATTACAATAAATTTTATTACAATAATAGGATATTACATCAAAATAAAGTTTTTTATTCTACGAATGTGATTTTATATAGTCTACAAAATGTATTAGAGATACGAAAAAATGTATTAATTTAATTACATTTTAAATTAATTTTTGTGATATACATAGGCTTATGTACATTTACATATACACAGACTTCTTAAGTTTGCCGCCGTTATATTAAATGCGAGACGCGATTTTACTTTCATGCATCAAGGCCGCTTTGCATGTCGGAGACGGAGTGGCACTTGCTTTACGTCAAGACTTACGTGATTCAGATTCAGACTGTAATTAGACGTTTTATAAGTTTCGAGTTAATAAAGCGAGCGAATCAGTGTGAGAAAGCATCTGAAAAGAAAAAAAAACCAAGCGACTTGCGTTAATATATTAACAAATGCAATTATCAAATAACAATAACATTGAATTTCTATAATTTGAAGATAATTTATAGTTAAATATAAAAGTGAATATTTTACTACTTTTGTATAACTTATATGATTAAATTTTAATACCGATTAAGGGGCTTTTCTAACGACTGAAAAAATAAAGGTTTTTTGGGAATTTTTTATGAGAAAACTATACAACGTATCAAAATGAAAGTATTTGGTATTTATTAAACAATATTTGAAGATCATTTTAGAATTTTTTTAAAGAAAAATATTCAAATATATGGTGTCAATGCAACGCTTTCTTAATCCGTGTGATAAAAACGTGGTCCCATGGCTGACATTATAGTCCCGAATAAATTTTTAATTTATAGGCTTATTATGGGTATTGTCCGAACCAAAAAAATATAACGAAACGACAAAATGGCGACTGTTTGAAGAAATGAGTCAATTTATCACAAAAAAACTTTTTATTTAAAAAGATATTATTTATGCAGCGATCGACTTGATTCTAGTTCAAATAAGAATGACATGAGTTGGCAACAATTTAGTAAAATTTCATCAAAATTAGTCTACTTGTTCTTGAGATATCATAGCAGTCAGTTAGAAAAATATGGTTTCAAGAAAAACGCGTTTAAAGTTTTGCGTACAAATTAATAATTATAAATAAGCCAGCAAAACTTCTCACCACCAGCTATATTTTAGAAATTCTAAAATTCTATCTTTAAAAAAATATATTAAAAAATTGTTTTTTTTTTTCAATATGTTACACTAGGAAGGTTCCTAATAGAATTTAAAAATAAACGTAATCTTTTATTTTTTTTTTAAATTGATATATTGAAAACTGGATTTATTGAATTGAATCCTCTAATTAATAGAACACTATTAGAATTTACATATTTATGAGAAATTTTATATTTATACACTAATTAAAGCGTTTTACATATATGACATATAGGACAGTTTATGAAGTTATAGCGAAAGCATATTAATTACTAATCTTATATTATGTATTTTATATTATCTTACATTATGTTTCTAGAACGCGTGATGAAAATGCACTGTGCATTGAATGTTGCTTCTGTTAAACGAAAGTGTGCGAGAATAAAAACTTTTGCATTTGAAGTATTTAATTAATTATCTTATTTACGGGATAAATATTAATTTTATAAACTCAAACCGACGGAAAATTTCGACATCAAGTATGCAACGGATGTATGCGAGAGTATAACTTATTGCATAAACTTATTGAAAATATAATCACTTGAGAAAGATTATTATGCGCAACACCAATATGTCATGCGTTAGCAAAGATATACGATTTATAAATTTACTATCATACGACTTTTATAAATTCCCGCCGCATTAAGCAGAATGCCAACTGATATGTCCTTATCATCGATAAACGCCGTATGGAGAAAATCCCGTTATTTGTTATTAAATGCCATTTAAATTATTTGCTAGATTCTTATCATTTCTTGAAACAAGAGAAATTAAATGCTGTAATATATATATTTTCTGAAAAAAAAATTATATTTAATAACTTAAAAGGCATTATTGTTTAACATTATATAAATTTATGTTGTGAAGTAGAAAGATACATTTTTATTTTAATTGAGTTTTGAACAGATAAAGATTAAGAATTTTATTAAAGTAATTTTAACTAATATTTTATCTTTTTATAATCAATTAATATAATTTATATAAAGGGTATTCTTTTCTATTTTTGTACCTAAAAATTAAATTTCTTACATCGTGGATCTTTTACGAATTATTCGAAGAAAATTTGAGTATATTAAAATCTTTCTTTTATTCAATTTTTTTTTTACAAAGAGAAAGAGAGAGAAAATATATTCAAGAATAAATAATACAGTTTAAGAATTTTCTTTGTATTTGTTTTTGCTTATATGCCTGATGAAAACTTTCAGTCTCTTTAACATTAAAATTGATAGCTTAATTATAGATTTCCTTAATATGACGAAATCAGTTATGTAGAAAATGTCATAATCCTAGATATAAATTGAAATAATTCCACTTTATACATATCATGTGACTCAATTAATGAGAAATATAATTCATTAACTTGGGATTACTTTTTTGTACGATTTATCAAAATGCTACGTTTAAGGATATAACATACAGATAATTATCCTTATTTCTCCTTATTTGAAGAATTTAGTTCTAAAAGAGGTTTACATTTTTAATTACAATTTTAATTAAAATTTAATAAGATTTTTATCAATTGTATCTACTTCTTAATCTCTTTGCTATGTATATTTTAACTTTAAATATAAATTTGTTAACAATTTAGAAAATTTTAATTTGATTACTTAAACAGTACAAAGATATTGCATAATTAAACGCAAACTTAATAATTTTTTATTTTAAAAATAAAATGTGAACAAAAGATTTTATATATACTAATTGTGAAGATTGGCTGGAAAGATGTTTATGTTTTTTGTATTGCAAATAACAAAGCTATACAGGTGTTCCAAAAATGTAGGTTAACGTTTATAAAAAGGTAGAAGGGATCGAGATAAACACATAAAAGTCCAATATTGTCTTGGGTTAGATCCACCAATAATCGAGATATAAATTTTTCAAATTATTCGAATGAGAGCGCGCCGAGGGAAGAGCTCGATCCGCTCGCACCATAACACAGAAAAAAAATCTATCGTGAATGTATGATAAGCTTTATTAATTTACTGTTCACAATTACGATAGAAATTAATCAGACTATTTGCAGATTCCATTAATATCTCGATTATTGGTGGACCTAACCCAAGACAATATTGGACTTTTATGTTCATCTCGATCTTCTACCTTTTTACGAGCGTTGACTCACATGTTTTGGGACACCCTGTATATTACTGTATTAATTACCATTTTACAAAGTTAATTTCTTATTAACAATGATAATGGTAATGACTGTTTTTCAAAAAGATGATGATTTGTAAATAAATTTCGCGATAATTACACATTATTCTTGTAATTGCACTTAACATCTCTTATCAATATCGATAATCGGCGTATGCTAACGTCCACACGCTATTATATAATAGCCGGTAATGAGTTCTTTAATGCAAATAGATCGATTATAAACGAGCCTTGGGAGCGTCTACGTTTAATAGATGATACGAGAACTCAATTATGATAATTATTGCAGTAATAAAGTCATCTAATTATTATGTGAATCACCATAATATTTATTAATTTAATAAGGTATAGAAGGAGATTTACTCGGTATAGAGAAGACACATTAAAAGTAGCTGTGACAATAGCCTTTTCTAAAATTTAATTTAATCTGACATAAAGAATTGGATTATTTATATGTATATGTTTCACAATTTTGCTTACTACGATAGAAAACAGAGATATTAGATAATTTCTTACATTATCATAATATTTTGCTATGAAATGAGTAATATAGGCACATTTGTGTTTGCAATTCTTGTAGCTTGCTCTATATACGCTGGAAATTTACATATTATACGTAATTCTAGTACTCATTTAGATACGCAGAAAATTAATGCAGGAAAAATCAATTTTCGCTATTAATGCAGGCACGCAATAATTATCATATTGTGATATTGTATAGTATATATATTTTGTTTTTATAAGATAACCAGAATTATCATGGTAGAAATAGCCATGACAATTATCGTTTATTGAACGCATTTGCAACTTTACCCTTATATTATTGATACTTGCCATTTATTCTGAAAATTAAATTGCAGCATGTTTTAAAAACATGTAAAAAATTACACAAAGTTGAGCGAAAATTAATAAATATTTGTCAGGAACATTTAGCTTTTTATATAAATTTTATTTATTTATTTATTTCTTGTTGTATATAATTTTTCGCGCACGTGATCTACTTCTCGTACATCAGAATAATCATGTGCAAGTTAAAATTATGTCTTATTTAGTCGGTTTAATAGATATTTGTTTTAATCGTTGTTATCAGGAATATTCTGTGTTTTGCTTATAAATCTGCAATGGAATTTACGCAAACAATTGTATATAATTAAGGAAATAACCACTGAAAATGTTTCGATTGGAAATCCCGCCGATAAATGAATATTTAGATGATAATTCTCGAAGCTTTTAACATTCTGGACTATAAATTGAAGGTTATCATAACAGCACAAAATGTTTGGATAATACTGACTGATTAATTTCTTTGATAATGGCGTTTTTCAGTAGTGTATACGTAACATGTCCTATATTATAATATATAATAATTAATGGATAAAATACACATTTTTACAGTTAATGGAAAAATATACAAATTGATATCTATGAATCATTCAAAACTTAATGAATATAAACAAGGAACAGATATGAATAAAAATTAACATTAACTGACTGATAAGTAAAGATAATTTTATTTTTTATTATTTTTCTGTTTGTTTAAGTAAACACTTTAATAATAATAATTGTTTGTTTAGTTTTTATATTTTACTACATATTTATTAATATATTTATTGAAGTATCAATGATTACAATGAAAATGAAGTAAATAATTGTTTCATTGTTTAATCAAATAATGAAATAGTTTTACATATACGTCGTCTTACCAACGAATCAAAATTATACAAGGCGAAAGATATGAAAGATATCGAAGGATAAAATGGACTTCGACAAGCGCAAGTCTCTGAAAAATTGCGAAAAAGAATAACAGCGATACTTGAAAGTATACGCTAACATATCTACGTGTCTGCAGAGGGAACGCATATAATCCCGCACTTTCCCACAATTTTTTGAAAAATTTTTCTTGGTTAAGGTCTGTCGAGTTCAATACCTCTCTCTCTCTCTCTCTCTCTCTCTCTCTCTTTCTCTTTCTCTCTCTCTCTCTCTCTTTTTATCCTAACCGGTACGTGGCTGGTCGATTAGTTCGAGTAACACACTGATATAGTTGACAATTACTCACTCGTGACAATCAGCGGCACCGCGAAACAGAAAGCAATCCGGTCTCGGCCGGAACTGCAAAACCAAGGACTAATTATCCGGCGACGGACGGATCGTTTTGTGATCCTGTCTCAACAATCTAAATCTGACAATGATGGAGTCGGTTCCGCTTTACCGATCAATACTTCTAATTGATTTGTTTCGGACTACAGCAGCCGGCAGAATAAAACAATTTTTGTCTGCAAAATAATGTGACTCATTGTACGAAAAACTAGCATAATATAATAAGCACGCTTATTATAGAGATACACATACAGATTACTTGCGGTTATAAATATAATAATTATATTATTAATTTACTAATAGTTTAATTTAATAAAATTTGAATAATTTCTTTTATTTCTATAAGAAGAAATAGACGTTGATTTCAAAAATATTATAAAAATAGAAAATTTTTTCAAGATGTGCGTGTTAATTTGTATTAAAAAATGTATTAGCTTTGTAATAAAGATAAATAAGGAAAATGCAAATGCTTATCCATATTTCTTGTAACAATTTAAAAAGCTATTCGTCATGCGCGTGTATACATGTTTGTCATCACTCAAGAGTAAGTGCAAAGAGACATTATGATAAAGAATCATCAGTTTTCTGAAGTCTGTACGCCAGCAATTAAAGATTAATATATTTTCTAGCTGCTACTATCAAAGTAGGGATCTTTGAAAAGGTTTAATAAGCTTTTATCTTCTCTTTGCATTTGTTTCAGACACATATTAATTTTTTTAATTGAATATAATTTATTTTATACAATGTAACAGCTGACGTGTTTGTTTCTATATTGAGAGACACGAAAGAATCTCAGCAATATATTCGTATATGTTTTCTAAAACAAATTGACACATTTTTAAAAATAATTATGTTGTTACATTAAAAATCTACAATATATGATTTTATATGATTTATATAATATTTTAGAAAATAAATATAGAGTTCACATTTGTTATGTATAATAATAGTTATATCGTTTATAATTTTTTAAATTGCGTTACGCTTTTTAAGTATCTTTTTCGATGATATGATTACGTAATATAAATACGTTTGAATATAAAATTAATATTATTCTGGCTAATTGTACAATAATTACACAATAATTATTCCATACAGTAATCTAAATACAGTAATATAGCGTTACTTAGTTAAAAATGATTAAATGCTAGATGCGCTTCTATATTCAATATGCACATGCTACGATTATAAGTCATTAACTCGATTTAGGTGATTTTCCTCCAAGATTTTGCTCTGAGATTATATTCAGCTATAACGTTTTCCGATCAACGTCATTACTGTAATTTATCTCTTTAGGTTGATAATCGTTAATAGCGGAGCTAAGGAAAGTGACGATACATACATAGATCGATAAACGAGAAAACGACATAGGAAAATCCTTGCAATATATTGTGACACTGTCATAAATAATTATTATATCTTGTTAACTTACTTAATATTTGTAATATTATAAAATTTACAACTTTAATTCTTTATTGAAGTGGAATGCGTTTATGTATCTTGCGTTTAAAGATATCACAGTTTCTTTTTTGATTTTTTTTATTTTATCTCTGGCAGATCGTATATTTATAATGATTTTTCGAAAAAGATCAATACGACGTGTATTTAATTCGTCATTTGCGATTCCGTGCAGGGAAAAAGCGATATAAAAAGTAAACTGAATCTCCTTATATATAGCTATTTTTTATACGGCTTTATTGTTTTTCTTTCAGATGATACAACTGACATTTGTGTAGTCCTTTAAAAACACTCACTCGCGCTTATCAAGAACCCTCGTATTTATATTTTACGCGATAATTATATGCACGGAGTATCTCATCTCGTGATTTATTTTTATTTATTCGAAAAAGTATGTAAAAGAGGTGAATGATACTTTGACGACTGAAGAAATTCTGTCTTCAGATCTCATAAAATTGTTATAAATATTAATATTATTTATTGTACAATTTAGCATATTATTTCAAAATATCGACATATATAAAACCAAATAATATTATTTTTAATAAATATCTTTTATTTTTACAAAATTTTTCATGTTGAATAAAATAGCAATTTGACAGGTCAATATAAAATGTAAAATATTAAAGAATGTTTTAAAAATTATAGAACTAAACTCTATTTAAATTGTTTATACTATTTTTTAAAGTATTATGATAATTTTAATTCTTAGAAAAGATTTTTTTGTTCGATAATAATACCTATATATATATATATATAGAAAGTGATTAAATTACATAGGATATAAATATTAATTTTTTATAATTATTTTCGAGATTATTTAAATATTACATTTTTAGATATATTTTTTAGATACATTTTTAAGTGAAAGCTCCATTTTGCGGGTATTATTGAAACCAAAAGCAATATGTTAGAGCGAATGGAAAATCGCGATAATGGAAACATTTTTGCAAAGTTTCGCGGTTTGTGGAAACGTCTTTACGAACGAAATCGCGCGTACGATCGATAGCTCTTCGATTCTATAACGCGGGAAGTCATTCTGGGAGTGACGGGCCAACAATGAGCGTGCCAATGACACGAGAGACACTCTGTCAGGCCACTGAGAGGATTTTAATAATTACGAGGGCTCGCTATCGTCCGCCGTGTACACCGACCGCGCGGTATTCGTGAACGAATGACCTGCGATCTGCGGTTATGCGTATCAGCGCAATTCAACGAGATTCAGAATTTGGAACTCGTACTGTGAAGGATTTATGCGAGAGCAATCTAGACTTTTTGGGCATTCGTACCAGCATAAGCCGTTAAAATCTTCACTGTAATGTAACGATGTTGTCATCGAAATTCCTGTTTATTGTTCTCACTTGCATTCGCACACATTTCATCAAAATTATATGTAATTGACATTATAATTAATAATACATTTGATTCAAGTTTATAAGCTTAAATTATAAGTATATAGCGTTGCCTTAAAAATCTAAAACTACACAAATATTGTGGAAACATTAAAATAATATAATAAGAAAAATAAATACAAAGTATTACTAATTAATCATATATAAAATAAAAATTAAAGCTTGTAATACACAATGAGAAGGCGGTTTTAATACACTGGCGCAAGAAAAACGAGACAAAAATTTTGACCGAATTTTTAGGCAATTTTCAAAGTGATGTAACTTTGCAAAAAATCATCCAATACATGAACTTTTTTTAAATTAAAAGGCAAAGACTCTGCTTTAAGAATTCCTAGGCAAAATTTGATTTCTTAAGTGTAATTTTGTATTACATAAAAACCAAACATGTTTTCTTTCATTGAGAAAAGTAAAAATTTGTTATCATTTTTTATAAGTTTCTCGTTAAAATCTTGCTAATATTAATCCAGATTCTTAACGTTCATTCTTTTCTAAGCAATTTAAAAAAAAAAGAACATGTCGATACGATGTTTTTTGTTGATTATACACAAGTTTGAAATTTGCATTGCATTTTAGGGTATTTTAGCGAATAAATACAGTATTCTTTGCATACCATGAAACGGTATCAATATGATATTGCACATTAATTTTATTGTTTAACTCAATTATACGCCATCATCAGAGTGACCCAATGTGCACCACGTAGAGGTTGACGATCGAATTTTATACATCATATGAAAAGGGCCGATTTTTTTAAATAAAATTTGAATTTGTATTTTTTATGTATGAGTATGTGTATATTTATGTGTGATCTGAGCAGGCTGCTAAAATGGTGAACCTTCTGTTGACTTCAGTAAAATTGGCGCGTCAGCTATCCGCTATATTCAGATCAGTAAGTGCAAATTTTCACCGATGAATTTCAGAGCCACATGATATGCAAAATCCAATCGTCAACCTCCACGTGATGCACATTGGGTCACTCTGATAACGGCGGTATGATTGAATTAAACATCAATAAAATCAATGTGCAATATTATATTAATACCGTATCATGGTATCCAGAGAATACTGTATTTATTCATTAAAATACCCTAAAATAGCCTAAAATGAAAACAACCTAAAATGCAAATTTCAAACTCGTATATAATCAACAAAAAACATCGTATCGACATGTTCCTTTTTTTAAATTGCTTAGAAAAAAATAAACTTTAAGAATCCGGATTAATATTAACAAGATTCTAACGAGAAACTTATAAAAAATAATAACAAATTTTTACTTTTTTCAATGAAAGAAAACATGTTTGGTTTTTATGCAATACAAAATCACACTTAACAAATCAAATTTTGCCTAGGGATTCTTAAAGTAGAGTCTTTGCCTTTTAATTAAAAAAAATGTTTGTGTAATTTCGACGATTTTCCGCAAAGTTGCATTTACTTTGAAGATTGCCTCGATCAAAATTTTTGTCTTGCTTTTTTGCGCCAATGTTGTATATGATTAATTAGTATATATATATATATATATATATATATATATAGAGCGTTTCTTGTGAAACGGAGATATTTCTCTGCTCAGAATATACTTCAATTTTAAAAAATTAACAAGTGCACAAATTATAGCTGGAAATGTCTATTTTTAAATGCCATTTGGCACTTTTTGAAAAATTTAACATGGCGGTACCATGTTAAATTTAATATGGCGCCCAATTGAGATTATATTCTTTTATTTACGAACAGAATATTTGATCAAAAGTGTCAGGACATGATATATAGACTTTAAAATGAGAATTTAGAGATTTTCAGGGCCGCTGAAAACATGGCCCTGAACTTCTAAATACCCATTATTAGTCAAAATATTTCTTTCTGATATCTCGATCGAATATTCAGCGGGTAAATTAGTTAATGTAGTTCCAATATGACGTCATGTTGGTACTGCCATGTTAATTTTATTCAAAAAGTGCCAGACAGCATTTAAAAATAGACATTTCCAACTACAATTTGCGTATTTGCTGATGTTTTTAAAGTGAAATATATTTTGGGCAGAGAGGGGTCTCCGTTTTACAGAGAACGCGCCAATATGTATATAGTGGATAATAATAATAAATTTAATATTATGTAAATTCTTATTTAAAAATATGTCAATTATGAAATAAAATAATATTTATTTTTTATTTATGTATTTATTTTTTAATTTTTGATGTATATTTTGATTTGCTACAAATGATTATTTTTGGCAAATTTCTTGATTTTCTGTTTACTGGATTAATCTCTAAAAAAATGTGTCAAAGAGGTTCTTTCATTTGTATATTTTAAATCAATGACATTGTCACATATGCATGACAACATTCGTTTCTGGTTAAAAAATTTGTTAGTAATTTGATGCACATATTTCAGATATATTGCAGAAATATTTGTAGTCCTAAGATACACAGACATCATGATCGATTCTAGATCTAAATGATAAATAATTGCTGAAAAAATATTAACAATTGTGATAAGGTTGCTATGAACCGCGAACCGCTATAACTTTACAAATAACTATTATATATTCTAACAATTTTTTAAATAAAACGTAAATAAAATAAATCGTAATTTGTCCTACCTGAAAAATTTTATCAAAAACATACTGAAATTAGATGTTAATAAAGTAATAGAATTTTACTTCTTTTTTGATGGATAATTTTTTATATTCTGTTGCCGGTTTATCATTTTCATGTATCAAAACTTAGAAATTGCAACGTTGTTGCGTACATAATGAATATTAGTTAACAATAATAAAAGAAACCATACATCATCCTAGTCGCGGGAAGAGACCCAACGAGTTCAAGGAAAGTTCATCCAAGGAGAGATTCTATTATTTCTTTACGTCGCACGTAATCAGTCAAAAGTCACCGAAGCGTGCCAGCTTTGTCATTACACTGACAATGGCGCACCTCGATCATGTCTAATTCGCAAGCATGTCTGAGAATACTATCGGATATGTATAAACGATGTCCTTGCGGATTACTGGCATTCATCGCTTTCGAACACATTAGAAATTGCTCCTAATGCTATCGAGTTGTCGCGCAGAGAACGCAGTGTCTTATTTATACATTTATACATATATAATTTTTAGACTTACATTTTTTGTACATTTAGCAGAAGATGAAACTCCATTAAATAGTAAAGCATCTTTGAAACATTACCGCGATTCGACTATAATTCTAAGGAGGTATATTGAGCTTACGAAATGCGACACATTTTATGGCCCGAGAAATCCTCGCTAAGACCCAATATTTCTCACGCGGATTCGCAGTAAAGGATCATCCCTTTACGTGCGGAGGGACGCTTATTCTAGATAAGTGGCTGCGTCCGAGTTTTCTGATGTGCAGGGACAATCATTGCCATCATTTCCTCCCATCATCGTTCACCGTAAAATCTCGTGTTTATAAGAAACTAAAACGAGTTTAATTAAGTCGTGTCACTTTTTCAATAACATAATATTTAACGCGTCAAACAAGCGCGAAATAAATGTCCATTATGCAAGATAAAATCACTAAATCACTATTGCAGAATTTTTTGATTTAGATATTGAAATGCAATTTACATATGCAAAATATGACGATAACGGTGGATCATACAAAAACATATTGTTAAAAATTTTTTACAGCAGATATATTTCTGTTGACTACTATGAAGAAAAGTGATTTATATTGCTCATATGAAAAGTATATTCTGTATATTGTATTTATTACAACATACAACACATTACAACAGTCTCAAGATATTGTCTCGTAAATATATCTCTATAAGAATAGACTGGTTAAGTATAGTTTAGTGACTATAACAATCGATCTCCAGATAACAATTTATTTGGAGCGAAAACTTAGCGACGCAATTATGTCGAGTCTTGATTTAGAAATAAAGAAATCCGATTGCTTTCCATTATTTTATTAATATCATGGCTCCAATTTGCAAACATACGTTACTTCGCAATAATTAAGAACGAAACTTTTATGGAAAATCTGTACGTTTGTTTTTAGCGCAACACGCAGATCGCAAAAGGAAATGATGTATAAATAATTATTAACGAACATTTAATAAGTATGACGCAAATGCAAATTATAGTTTGATTACTAGAATAATTTGCTCTGATCAATTAGAGTCAGTTAATTAAAGATACACTTCTATTTACCTATTTGTCTATCTTGTTTAATTAACATCGAACTCCAGGATTTTTATCTTAAGTGACAGAATGGATTATAGTCACGCGATAATATAACAGACTGATATATATGCACAATGATCATGATATAACGATTCATGCATGATATATGTGCTTGACGGCCTTGCGAATCTCAGGTGAAACTGTAGACAACGGGAGATGCAAATCAATCTTCAATTATAATAATTATTTTGGATGCATGTAACTGTAGACGTTTGAGACAGAGTCTATTTTCTTGTGGAAATTATTAATATAGAAGTGAACGCATCACATCAATGTTGTGATTAATATGTTAGATAATACTTTTTACGTTAGAACTATATTTTAATACAAAATTTTAATAAAGACTTATATAATATTTTAATACAAATTATTCTCACGTATTTAATTTTAATTGGAGTCAATTATAATCTAAATATCGTCAAATATAATCTTCCAGCGCATCCTCTTTTCTAACTTTGATTATAGTTGTTATTTTTTTTCTCTTTATTTTAAACCTATTCTCACCATTCAAAAGCAAAATCAAATTATCTTTGCTATAATAGGAGAATCTATTAAAAGCTGGAAAGATTAAAATTGGCTTAAGGATCAATGCTCGTGGTATTTACGTCTATATGGAGACGAATATACTTGTGGTCTATCTATATTTTGCAATGTTATTTTTGCAATATTGCAATACTGCACTAGCGTAATTCTGCAGCACATTGATTTTTGTGGAAAGTATGTCGAGTGATTGTATTTTGTTCTAAATTCGGATCTAATAAACTTTCTTATGTTGTATAAAAAATCTTTGTCATTTAACTAAACAATCTCAATTGTATATAGAGTCCCAAAACATACAGGTTAACGCTCGTAAAAAGGTAGAAGGAATCGAGATAAACATAAAACTCCAATCTTAGGTTAGATCCACCAATAATCGAGATATTAACGTATGGAATCTGCAAATAATCTAATTAATTTCTATCGTAATTGTGAACAGTAAATTAATAAAAGCTTATCATATATTCACGATAGATTTTTTTCTTCCGTGTTATGGCTTGAGCGAATCGAGCTCTTCCCTCGGCGCGCTTTCATTCGCATAATTTGAAAAATTAATACCTCGATTATTGGTAACCTAACCCAAGACAATATTGGACTTTTATGTTCATCTCGATCCCTTTTATCTTTTTATGAGCGTTGACCCACATGTTTTGGGACATCCTATATAATAATAAATATTAATAAAATTATTACAATTATTTTTACTAATTTTTTATATTTATATTGATTTATATTCAATTTAAGCTAAGATGGATTAAGCTTGGCTTTCGAACGTAAGAAATAGTATCATCGATAGAAAAGAAATCAGCAGGTATATTGGGAAACAAGTAATTAGTGCAAATGCATAGTTGCATTCTTTGTGCATTATCGTTCCAATTCCGCAAGACTTGTCAAGGTTTCCCATAAAAATGCAACTGCTTGAAGAAGCGAGTGCGCGTTATAATTTTAATACTATGGAGTAAAATCAGGTAAAACCCACGGCTTTCCTTGCCAATTCGGCAAGTTTTTTGCAACCGGTGGAATACATTTCATAATTCAAGATCAAGCACGATATCAGAATCATAGACACTACGATCTTTTCCGTTCTCCGTATACGCGCGCATTCATTGTTACGCGACGTTTCATAAATATGTAGCAGACGCGTTTAGATAGAATCATAAAAATTAATTTGCGGTTTGATATGATTCGATAGATGGCTATTAAATCAACAGTTGTGCAAATAACAGATGTTACGCACAACAAAACTTTTCTAAAATGATCTAAGAGAGAAATTTGTTTTATAACAAACACTAAAAATTTCTATATTTATATTTTTATATGAAATTATTATTATAGGAGCTTTAGAAATGAAAAATTAATAAATTTATTTTTTGTTATTTATAGTCAATTAGGCAGATATGTTATAATCTGCAGTCAAAGTTTTTTTCTGTATTAAAAAGATATATACTTCTTGCTTTATCTACAACTACTTGAAATGGATTAACTGCGTCTATCTTTTGAGTTTACCTTTATATATTTTTTACGATTGTTTAATGATCACAACTATTTTGCAACCTTCGATCGATAATGCATCGCATCGCATTGCATTGTTACTAGAATCGAATATAAGTGTCGGTTATAGCATTAATGATCGATGAACATTGTTGCGGGGTCACATACGAGAAACCACTAACGTATCTTTGATCGACAACTTGATTTTCCTTTACGTGTCACATGCTAGATTTCAAGGTACTGCGTCGAGGGAAAGTCCGGAATTGATCGACATTAGAAATTCCTTTACGATATTAGACATTCCACAACGATGCAACTTTAATTAACAGTAAAAAATTATTAATTTTATGATAAATCAACGATACATAGAATATTTCCATTTGATCATATTTAATATTTGCTGTTTTAATAAAGATAAATCTTGGTTCAATTTAGTTTCAGCCATTTGTTTTTTATAAAGAGAAGCGTTCAGATACTTGTAGTACTATGTAGTAAATGCGGATATCATTATAATACAATTGTGTCGACCGGAGCTACATCATTGGTCCAAGGTGACTGCCCGATTCATTGACGTAAAGGAAAAGAAGAAACGGAATTTCCCTTTAACGAGCGAAAGTCATCCGGTAGCTAAAATCGAAGTGGAATTCTCGCTTCAACCTAATCCTAATGATTGTATTTGCCATAACGATTCCTAATGTGTCTCTTTCTCTATATCTCTTGCAAATCTCTTGCACTAGAATTCAAATACAAGAAAATTCACAGAACTTATAGAATCATGAAGTTGACACGTGATATAAATATTTTTATAGCAGAGAGACATGATGTATATAGACAACTAATCATGAGTCGTTATAATTGCAGTTACGATAGAAGTTAAATTACCTATAAATAATGTAACAGAGTAGACTGTCATCCGTTGTTGGTTGTCTAGCTAAATATAATACGATCTCAATAACAAGTCGTAATTATCCTTTGCAAGTCAACATAATTATACATGACAAATCGCATTTTTGTGTACTATATTATCTTTGAGTTTATTTTTATCTTTTATTTTTAATACTTTTATATAAATATATATCAGGTTATCTTCTCAGTTTTTTTGTAATCTATTTTCTCTCAGTCATCGAATTTTACCTTCAATACTAATCCAATGTTAATTTAGACTTAAAGTTATAACGCATTAATAAACGGAGATTAACTTTCTCTTAAAAAGTTTGCTTATTCTCTATGCGAGTCGATTATCAGTTCCGCCGTCAAAGAGTCTGTAGTGAAATCTTCCAGCTTCCTTGACGTATTTACAAGAATTACGTTTATAGCAACAGATCGAATGCTTGTTTAAGACAAGAGATAATTCAAGGTCTGTGAGGGGCCCGCCTGCACGGTTGCAGACCACTCCGGTTCACACCCACGATCAACGAACGTGGACGTGGACGTCATGTGCGTCATCCGAGAAGGAAAAGGAAATACTGTGTGCAACTAACGGGGGTACATACGTACGTGTGCGATAGATCACACACTAACAAACGGACATCCTTATCGCCGGGAATCGGTTCATTATGTAACACACCGATCGTTAATTACTCGCGAACCCGCAATATGCAAATCACGCATGGTAACGACGAGCACGCTGTGCATTCGCACTTTAAACATAAGCCAACGCATACATTATTCATTAATCGATTTGATACCACGAATGATTTATCACAATCAGTCATTTCAATCGGCCGATAAATTATTTCTTACTCGCAAATTTGCTAGATGCCATTTTACTTTTAGACGTATATGAAAATGTAACATTTGCTTTATGAAAAATTAAGAAAAAAATAAAAGGAAGAAAATTATAAGAAAGGAATAAGACATAATTACAACGAATAAAAAGGATTTTATTGTAGACATTAAGGTAAATAATTCGAACACCTATGTAATTTTTATTACATACTATCTTATGCAACTCGCGCAAAACATCTCCGCTGTACTCTCGATGACGATGATAACTCTGTTTTCTTTATTCTAAATTGATTAAAACACCAAATATACAGTGTTTCTTAAATAATATTTATAACGCTTTTCTATAAAAAATTGAGTTAAAAAATTTTGAACAATTATTTTCTATATAATGCTTAATGAAACAAAAACTATTAAATAAAGTTAATTTAATCATTGCTTAGGCAACTTTAGACAGATGTAAGTTAATGAGCGTCTTTGACAATGTGTATCGCTGCTATTATCACGCAGGTGCGTAGCTCACTAACGAAATTTTGACTAAAGAATGGCACTGATTGAATTAACATTATTAATTACTGGTTTATTAACTTTTAAGAAAGATGTCCTCTGCGCCTTATTTTCTTAAATATTTTATATTTTCAGAATGATAGCAGAGTTTAATCAATTTATTTTTCCATTGTTAAGAAAAAGTTTCTCATTGTTACATTCTTTTATCACATAAAGAGTATAAGTAATGTAAATTTAATAACGTAATATACTAACAAACTATCTATTTACTTGATAGTTAAGTATTATTTAAAAAATAATTCAGAATTTTATTTCAACTTAATTTTTAATAAGGAATAGCGCTGTATAAGTAATGAACACTATAAAGTTAAAAAATAATACAACAAGTTATAAACATTTCAATCTGAATTTTTTAAATTCTAAGATTTATATCCAATTATACATAATAAATTAAAAGGAAGTAAAATAAAAATAATAAGCATAATAATGTGGAATAAACAATGCATTTCTCAAAGACATTATTCACAATATATCAATACCACGAATTCGATGACTAATTAAGTGAACCACTATTTTTTGTTTCATCCAGCTGCATTTGTTCGAATCTTTGTGGCAACTGATCGAAAAATAATATCTGCTAACATGTAAACATGTGTACTAAATATATGTATACACGCACGCACAGTCGTCAATTTTTTAAATAAGAGAAAACAATACTACACTGAAAAAAGATCTTGTTAAATTAATTGAAGATTCTGATTGAACCTACCAGATTTCTAATTAATTCAACAAGACTTTTTTTCAGTGTAATAATACTAACTTCTTTAATCACATGTCACAAAGACTCGAACAAACATGTTTGGGTGAAACATAAAATAATATCAGTTTACTTGATTAATCATTAAAGAGATTTGCGGCAATAATAACTCGTGAGCGACATCTTTATGAATTAGTCATCCTACAACAAGTTACTTCTCCAGTAGACGATCTTCGTGACTTAATTTGATCAGAAAATATGTATCACGTCATAACGATTGTATGCGTATAGTCAACCCAGACCTACATTCACATTACGTCGTGTCTAATGTAATAAATTTTACTGAATTATGATTTTCCAATTGAACTAACTGTTACGTGTCTTGTACGATAAATATCTTTACTAATGTCGATTATCTGGCATACTCTGTAGATCGATGATTTTCGCATTTAATCTCGTAAACCAATCACAAATAAATCGTATTCTCAGCATTACTTTGAGATAATGGCAGATACTTGTAAATCTAACCAATATCACATGTTGGCACCAACCATTTTCTACAAGCGCTGGTCCTCTCAGACACGCGTCACTAGATTACAAAAGGAAAATTAACATTACTGCGAAAAGAATGAGAGTTTTTTCGTAGACTGCCTCGAAGCGACAAGAAATAATTCCTTCATTAAAAATACTAATTTTACTACTTTATTTACGATCACTTATAAATTCGAATAGAAGAAGCTGCGCGAAATAGGTAAGCGCAACTGCATAAAAAAATGCTGAAGGTTTCTTAATAATTGTCCTTGAAAAGTTGAACCACAAAAACATCGAGTATATAATCTTTTGTATTGTTGTCTTTAATTTTCATCTCCTATAAGTATATGCATTTCTTTGGATATATCAATATAATTATATAAGCTAAAAGTTAAAACTGTGGTAATAATGTGTTAAAAGTATAGTATTATTTCAGAGTATATAATTTACACAGCAAATCAAGAATACATAAAATGATTGCAACAATAATGATCTTACACTGTAATAACACCTACTAATTACAATATAATTATGTAAGCATTATTATAGAATTGGTTGTATAAAGTAAAAAGAATTTAGCAATTATATTAGGAAGTATATTTATCGTATTTGATTTTTCAGTATTTTGCATTATAATAAAAAATTATCTTTTTACTTGTATTTAAAGTCGCATAACTGTGTAATGCATTTCGCAATATCAACTTTCTTTTCATGTTAATTATACGGTAGTAGATGTATGTGTTCAGTTATAATAATATTTGTAACTTTCGTATGATTTTGTTACACAACATCAAGTGAGATAAATAAATTATTTTATGTATTTTATATTATTACAAAATTCGGATGATAGAATATGATTCGAATTATTTTATTATTGTCGCAATTTCATTATATGTGCAACAAATATATCCTGCATGAAATAATTCCAAATATTTACTACAATTTCATTAAATATATATCACAAAATATCTACATAAAAATGATTGTGTTTTTATAATTTTATCGGTTATGAGATACAGATTATAGATAATGATATGCAATTTAATAGATATCTATTATGCATTTCAAGTTGTCATTTCAATGCTGTTTATGTCGAATTGCATTTCATGAATTTCATAAATAAACTCACTAATTATTGATAGATTTATCAAGGATAAATCGATGAGACATTAATATAGAATACATAAATAGAAATTATATCACAAATCTCATTTATAACTGTCCACTTTACTTTTTAAAATCTTCACAGTTTATATTAAAAATATATTTTATTTAAATTTATTGTGATTTATCCAAAATTTACCACACATAAATTAAAAATTCTAATGTGTTTAGTTTAGAATCAATATTTTTTTCTATAAGAAAGTCGACAACGATAAAAAAATTGATTTTATTAAATATTAGATACACTCTAATTACAATTACGTATTTTGGATGATGAATATACTAGTAAGTATTCTACACATACGTGTTTGCAATTTATACTATTAATAAAATTAATTTTTTAACATATTATATACATATACCTTCAGATAAATGCAATAGAATGGTATAAATTTTTAGACATTCCTAGATGGTAATTATTTTAAAAATCTGCCATAATATGAAAAAAATTAATAACGTAATTAATAATTATTAAAATATCCAATATATAAAAGAACATCCAAAATATTATATATATCCGCATGTTTAATGTTCACATAATAATATAGCATCTACATATAACATTTCAAAGTAACATAATAGCATATGTAAATATCCATATAGGAAAAATTGTATTTTCTCTCTCTCTCTCTCTGCTTTTCTTTTTTTTTCTTTAATGAAAAATAAAAATTTTTATGCTATTTTGTAAAAACAAATATTAACACAATAATTTATCAAATTTTTTTTAATAAAAGAAACGTTCGATAAATTTCTCTGAAAATACAAAATTTTTAAGAAATATTATATAAGATTCTTCACTTCTGGTGGTTGTTGTTTTTATCTTTATATAGAAGCATTGATTATAACAGTCGAATCATTTTTTTTCCATTTCTTTTGTACATTTATTAATCTTGCGTGTATTTGTTAATCGATTTCCACGAAATGACGTAACATGCTCTACAAGGCATTGATGATTCAATGATAGAATTATAATGTTAATTTCCTTAGATTCATCTTTGTGGCAGATTGTAGTCAAACCGGTAGACCTAATCATAATAATAAATGTAGATTTCTTTTTATAAAAAAGCCAAAAATTAGAAATATTATATTTAATACATTTTTTTTTTTTTTTTAAGGGAAATATTAATAAGAATATCTTAATACATATGTGTTATAAAACTACCTTGTGTTACTTGCCAATTTTATTATTTAGTATACTTGTAGTTTTAGCATACTAGAGCAGCCGAAAATAATAGACACATATTTCTTTATATTGACAATGATGCAATTTTAAAGATAAAAACTATTTCTTGTATTCATAAACACTAAGAAATAACTTGTTGTATTTTGCTTACAAGCACAAGTAATTAACTCATTGCTGTAAGCTTACGATATAGAGTTATTTTTTTATTTTGGAGATGATAAAAATTTATTGTGTCGTTGAAAGCAAATTTAATACAAAAATTATAGAATTTGAAATGACACACAAGTTTTAAAACAATAATCTACGGGATTATTAAATTAAAAATGTCAAGTGATTCCTCTTACATTCATTTTTACATGAATGTAAATAATAAATTTATAAATAAAGAAGAAAGAGAAAGAGAAAAAGAGAGAAAGCTTTATGAAGCGATTTGTATAATAAAATTGTTTTTTAAATTTGTTTTTTGTTATTGATAAATTATCTCGACGCAAATCAGAAAGTTCGAAACGGTCTCGCGTAAAATGTTCGATTGATCTCACTGCGTATACTTTGATGTAAGTAGTAAGTTTACATCGTAATAAAAATAAAATGTGGATAAACTCTCGTCATATCCTCCTCAGTTATTCCTGGAAACGACAAAAAATTAGACAAGATTGTTTTATTGAGTCGTCACATTGGATTTGTCATTTCAAAATATATAATTTTTGCATTAAATTTACTTTCAGCAACATGAAAAACCCTTATCTTCAAAATTTAAAAATAATTTGTGAGCAACGAGTTAATTACTTGTGCTTATAAATAGGAGTGGTTTTCAACCTTAAAACTGCATTATTACTGATATAAAAATATACATCTTTATTATTTTTGACTATTCTACACGCGTTTTTGTATTGTGTTTCAATAAAATCAGCAAGTAATACAACGATAGCTTTACTTATCAATTAAAATATTAAATATGAAATATGTATCTCAATATTAAATCTTTGGTAAACCATCAAAAACTATCTCTTATTGAGTTATTACATCTTTTAGTCATCTGATTATAAGCTGCATCTTATATGAAAATCAAATTAATTTATTGGGATTTAATTTTTATGTAAAGATTTTTTGTTTAACAATTAAAAAGAGAACAGTACCTGTTGTTAGTAGAAGAATCATTAGAAGCATATAATGTTTTCGTATTTAACGTCAATAATTTTATTGTTCTGTTAAAAATGTTTATCTGAACTCTATTATTTATTGAGTCTATTGAGTTATTAATATTAATAATTAAAAAACAATTTAAGTCATCTTGATTGTTGAATAGGTGTGCAAAAGAAGGAGTTATTTAAAATAATCGTCTTGCTTGAATAATCATGTATAAAGAATCTGTATAAAGAATTTAACTAGATCGTTAGTTTATTCGAATATTTTAACAAAGAAAAATATGTAAAACAAATAGACATTTAATTTTATCACAGATAATCGTTGTTAAATGATTACATTGTTAAACTATTTTTTAATGTAATTAATTAATAAGAAAATAATTAAAGAGATTTGTTAATAATTTTCACAATATTATATATTTAAGAGAAATACTTATTAAAGATAATTAACTAGGAAATAATTAAACATTAACTCTGAATTAGAAATAATAATTACGAATCGAAAATAATTACTGAAATTGATATAATTTAAGTGAAATTTTTATCTGGCGTTTTTTATACTTGAATCACAATCTTCTACAACTTTTAATTGTACCTGGTATAATCTTTTACTGCGTAATGATTTTGGATTATTAGATGTTTATTCCGATAAAGAAAAAACAACTCGTTTAATTTAATTTTTGACATTAGTGGTGTATATATTATTAGCTGAATTTTTAGTAAACTTTTTTCTCTCTATGTATATTAAACAAAGATAAACTAGTTATTTTAATTTTGAAAATTTTATCATTATTAGCTTCTAAATAAGAATATTACAATTAGCTTGTTAAAATGTTTACAATTGATTTTCTCATATTATACATATGTTTATATCAACAAACGGCAGATCGACGAAAGTTTCAATTAGATAAATACATTTTAACTTACTGTCTATTTCTTTCTTTTCCCTGTGATTGTAAAATATCATAAAACAATAAATTAAAGTAGCAGCTATTGTTGCACCACAAGCTATTGTTTTACTGCAACTCCAAACTGCCATTTTATTATTACTATCCGTAAATAATAGTTTTATTTTAATATTTCGTGATAATCGCATGTATACTGCTTGAAGAAAACGAGTGACAACAATAAACTATATGAACTAAGCATACTCTTAACTCAGCATTTGAAGATAGAACATTTTTGACTGTGTACAATATGACACAAACACTGAAAATTTTTATATTAGCACACTAAAGATTGTTTTAATGTGATAAAATATACATTTAAAAATAATTATACATTGTTATGTACGTAAATTATTTATTTTGGATATACCAATATAATATATAGAAATTATATTCTATTATTTATTAATGTACCAATTTATGGAAGTACAAGCATATCTTTATATGTATAAAAGCATAAGTATAAGCTTATTCTTACCTCGTTATAAATTTTTAAATAAACATTTTTTTGAAAAAAAAGTCTAGAATAAAAATGAGATATAAATATTTAATTTCATGTAATTATTTAATCGTGTAATCTAATCATTTAATCGAGTAACAAATTGTATAAAAAACTGCAATTATAAAAACTTTTTTGCTTATATGTAATGCAAAAAACTTTATGATATAGAGATTGTGTAAAACACGAAGTGTACGAAACAATTCATATGTAAGACACCTGTACCCAATATGGCCATGTACCCAATTTGATTCGCTCCTTATTTTCAAATAGTTACACAACAGATAATACTAATATATCGCTCAGAAAGTCGATACGATGTATTTATGCCAATTAATTGGTCAATATCTGTTTTCTACGGCTTGTAATTACATTGAAATTGTACTCTTCTGAATTTCAAAGATATCTTTTTACTTTGTATAATTGTCATATAATAGTTATAAATGTTTGCAATTTATATTGTAGTAGCTCTTTTTTTATTTATACTTTTTAACAATATATTTACTTTACATTTTTATTAAAACGTCTTGTTTATAATTAAAGAAACAAAATACTTTGTACAATAAAACCATTATGATCAGGGACACTACTGGAAACACAATACATCTTATTAATCATTATTATACAAAAGTTAAGATTATATTTATTTACTGTTTAACTTTTGATTAGTATTTCTTGTCTTTCTTCAGTTACTTAGAGGAGCTTTTTGATAGGTTGAAAATTAAGATAACGTCTCGTAGTAAATAAACGCAGTTTTATATTTAATAAATAGTTGTACATGAATTTGTATATTTGTGTAAAATTGTAGAAAACTTGACTATGTTTCTGACAAGAAGCTAGGAACTAAAGAGAGCAACATCACAGGCATGATTATAATTATAATTTTTATTTATAAAACTTTTAAGAACTTAAGAAATTGCAAATTTTAATGTACATCGAGAATAAGAAGGATTTTAAAATTAATGTAAATTTATAAATTAGAATTAAAGAGTCATGACTACGACACCATACTCTTATACTTATTTTATATCAATATTTGTCTTATATTTATAAATATCAGTTTAAAAATATAAGCTATATTTTGATTATTTATTTAAAGAAATAATTATAATTCATTTTATTTATTAAAGTTTGAAAACAACGATGAAATACCGCTGCAGTACATCTGCGTAATTTTTTAAATGACAATCGAGATTTATATCTTGAATTCTTCGTTGACGTCAACGGATAAGTACTTTTATTTACGTCCTGTATTTCCATATTGTATGGTATATACGATGTAAACGTTGTCAAAATATCAGTGCTAATAATAAAAATATTGCAAATAATTATATAAGCAATAAAATTGTAATCATTTTCAAAAATTAATATTGAAAAATATGTGGGAACATTATTTTTTCCCCAAATTATATAGAGAAAGATTACCAATACTGGCATAGTTCTCTTAAAGCAGTACCTCTTTTTACACGAAATCTAAATATTCTACTGTATTACTGATAAAAATAGCCGCGTAATTAAAGAAATAAAAACTTGTTTATACATTCATAGTTTTTTTTTAATATAAAATTTACTAAAAACGATTTTAACAATCTGACCTTTATATATAATTGCATTACATATTGTATCTTGCTGACCTGATTAAGATATTTGTATAATTGACAAAAAATATTTTACATTGAAGAGAAAGATTTCCTTATATAAATTAACTTGTAAATATGTAAAAATAATTTATATTAAAAAAGAAAAAAGGGAAAATGTGTACTGATTTTGGAGTTTAATTTTTCAAATATTTTTTTTGTTACGTTTTTTAAGTTACTTTTAGTTTTGTTTAAGAAATATTCAAAACACAATGATATGCCATTATTGAGTGATTTTTCTCTATGAATTCTATCATATTTATACCAAGTAAAATTAATTGTGTGGAAAGTGAAATATTTTGAATATTTTGTTTTATTTGAAATATTATACTTCTCATTTAGTTATGAACTAATTAATGAAAATAAAAATAAATAAAGACTAACCTTCCATTTGTAGCAGGATTCATTACGAATAATCTTGGTTTAAATCTTGATTCTTCCTTACAATTAAATGTTACTTCTCCAGATACATTATAATTTTCAAGATAAGACAAAAATTTATTCCAATGTTCCTCAGTAATAAGTATGAGCTTTCCGATATTTTTTTCTGAATTTTGCTGTTGCTGCCTGCATTTATATTATTACATAAACTTAATTTATTAACAAAAATGTTAAAAAATTTACTGTTTTAATACATTTTTGAGATATAGACAAAATTTTTTGTATTTATGCAGAAAGAAAAATTAATCAATAAATTTTAAAAAGCAATAATTTCATGTAATTAAAATGTTGCTATAAATTTGTGACACAATATCTAACTTTATATAATGCAAAATGTTTTGGCATTATTTGTGATAACAATATTATGTAACCTTTTTTCTGAGCTTTCACCTAATTCTTCTTCGTATACTTTATTAAGAGTATACGGGTGTTTTGGATCTGTTTGGTTAATTAATGTACTATTACTTATTGTATTCTCTTGATCTTCATCTAAATGTAAATGAAAAAAAATTATGTTCTTATTATTTTTATTTCTTAACATATAAATATAAATTATATAATTCCATATCAGTCAATTACATATGATAATAATTACTTATGAGAAATCAAGACTATATCAAAATAGATAATATCAAAATTACAAGTATAAAAGGATTGTGCAGTACCTTGTTTTACATCCATGTGTTCATTTTGAACAATATGTATTCGTTCTACGTGTTCTTCACGTTTTTCTAATAATGTACAACATATTATTGCATTTACTATCGTACACAGAGCTTCTAAAATTGCCATTTTTGTTTTAATTATTTAAACTTAAATGATATAAGTTCTATGTAAATTACACTTCTTCAAGACAGCAAGAAGTACCTCTATGACTCAATAGCTATTGTCGACTATCAAAATCAAACAGATTTGAATACATTTTGAACCTAACAGATTTGTTTGTAAATAAGAATTATTGAGATTAAAGCAGAATAGTTTAAAATCAGTTGCTTAGTATAACATGTGTATTTATAAATAAAATAAAACGTTATTTATTATTATGTTGTTTTCTCTGTTAATGTTGCGTATTGATCTATCAGCATGATATTCTACCTCTAACTTTGATCTGATAATGATAAAATATAAAAGTATAAACATTTGAAGAAAGTAAGAGAATTCATTATCTTTGTTATTGCAAAAATAAAAATATTAGTGCATAATAATTTTACGCCTACGCATTTTATGAATGTAAAAGGCGTTTTTGTTTCTTATTTTTTGTCAGGAACAAAGTACAAACTGTCAAGACTGCGGAAACAGTCGAAGATATGCATTAAATCGGCATCAAAATGTTCCATTAGACATATCTTTACTCTAGTCAGCATGGGAAAAAAAATAGAACATACATAAATGAATATTTAATGATTTATAATGATGTATAGGGACTATATTAAAGCAGAAAACAAGTCGTGCAAAAAGCATGGTTGCGCAATCACGTCACAATGTATGGATTGCAACATGAAAATTAAACAGCTTGCATGTACAGTAAAAAGAGCTGCTTTCTGTTGAACTTGTGGATACAAAATTTGAAAAATAAATTTAATTATCTCTAGAGTCTTATAAAGATTTATGTTTATGGAAAACATGTTTTGTACAAAAATAAAAAATGTCCAATTTACAGTTGTACGTAACAGTCAATGGATAATCATTTGACCATATCATGGATTTTTCCTGCAAAATTTACGACAAAAAGTGCAATTGCGCAATATCTGAAGGACATAAAATCTACCTCTGTGATCTATTTCGGTATTGACATTTATATTAGCAAACGAAAATATAGCAGGCAACTTTCAATAAAATTTTCATAAATTAATTTGTGCATTTTATTTAGTAATTTAATTCTAAAATCTGAAAAAAATCAGTATATATATAACAGTCGACAAGATTCCGTTAGAATGTAACATATGCGCAACAATATAAAGTTTTTGCTAGATAATCTAACATATATACATGAAGACTTATCAGACTTGTCAATCGATATCGCCAACTAGATCGTTATATCAGCATTTGAAAACACGCCTATCAAATTACTATAGGAATTAATTATTGCGTGAAGTTGTAATTATTTTTTTATACTTACCACCAAGAACCTTGATGTTTCTTCAAAAGATTCATGAATCGCTACTGACAAATTTGTTTTACATTTTTTACGCTTTAGCGCATGTTAATTTGTAAATAAAGAAACACATTTTTTATATGTAGCTATTACGGTTACATGTTTTTAAATTTAAATTTAAATATAATTTTATTTAAAACTAAGCAATTTGTTTTTATTTATTTTATCAATACAAGAACATATTTGAAATTCTTTATTTATCATCGTATTAGCATTTAGCATTTAGCAGGTTTACTGTTAAAAAAAATCTACTTTTTATTCATATTTAATACTTTTCTTTTATAGCAATCCATAAATGATAGAATTAGTATAATGTTATACTCATAATTAATTTATACCATTACATTCTTACGATAACCTGATAAAATTGATTTGCTTTGTGTAATTTAGCCTCGCAATATAAATACTCTAAAAAATATTAGCTAATTAATAGATATTTAGTTAATAATGAGCAATTATTTCGTTTATTGTTTTTTGTATAATTTTGTTAACATTTTTATTTCTATTATAAATTATTAAAAATTAATCATGCACAAAATTTTATGTTGCATCTACTTATAAATATAAAGAAGAATATTAATTATATTTTGATAAATGCTTTTACTTATGTATATTTATTATATTGTACGTATGTATTATGTACGTTTATCGTATTATGTAATTAATATATAAATAATATAAATTATTAATAAATAAATAAATATATATATATATATATTAAATTGTCAAAATGTGTAATAATGTTAATCGATCTAACAAAGTAATCACCATAAAATAGAAAAAAAGAGATGTAATCTTTTCTAAATGAATTATGTCCTTGACTCACACTTTCCATACTACATCCGTGCTAGAACAACCTGAAGAGAATGCATATCCTGTACATTTATCCGTTTGCTTATACAATACATATTTAGCAATAATATGAAAGAGATGAACGAGAGCCATTAAAAGATACAAGTATTTTCTTTATACTTAAATATGAATTTATTATCTTATAACGATATATATTTATAACTTAATGTAAATATACTATATTGAATTACACAGTTTTGTTCGCATTTTTTATCATAGTAACCAATGACATAGAAGTTGTAATATAATGCAACACTGAAATACCACATAAATAAGTTGAATGGCAATTTACATACCATATGAAAAATAACCAGTCATAAAATAAAAGAATTATAGTTTACAAAAATTGCCGCCACGTGTTGTGTATCTTGGTATGTAGGTAATTGTAAGCTAATAACTGTCTGTATTACATTATGCACTAGTATAACGAAATCTCTCACGGTCAGATCTGTTACTGTACATTCGCAGCTATTACTTAGGTAATCATCACGATCGAATGATATCCTTAATCAGCCTATGATTATAAAGACCCTTTATTTACAGACACAATACTTTATATCATACTTCATGATGCAAATTACACAATATTAGCTTACACGCTGCTATTAATAGAAAATTATTGTAATTTGAATAAATTATTTATGTAAATATGTATGTAATGTGTTAAAATAATAAATTTTTTAAATAATTTAAAATCGAATTTTCCTCAATAGGATCATTACTTATTGCAAGATTTTAATATTTTTTTTTTTGTAATTAATCCTTAAAAATTATACCTCTCATACAATATTAAAAGTTAACAAACAATAAGATTTTAATATTTATATGGATTTTTGAAACTTAGTTTCTCGAAAGCTTCTTATTTTTAATTGTTTATATTATAATTATTAATTTGTAGTTTTTTTTTAATATTTTGATATTTTAAAAGAAATTTATCTCTTATCTCTACATTGTTTTTTCTACAGAAAATGTATAGATAAAAAATAACAATCTGAAATATTTTGTATACAGTTTTATATTATATATCATTGAATTATCATAATTGTAACAATTTCAACAAATTGATTATAATTGCACAAGAACATTATTCATGCAACATAAAGATTATAGTATCAAAAATGAACACAGCATAACGCGCACAATTAAATATGATACTTACAATCGGATATTCAAAATATATTCTGCACGTTTTCTGCAGAATTTTGTCCCTCTATTAATTTACATGCCTTTCATCGCATATTTAGAAAGACAGGTTTCTATAATATTATAAGCAACAGTATAATTGATGGAATTATCACAATAAATCATTGTTGCATCGATAGCTTTAAAAAATATCTTTTGTCCACCTATAATCCATATTTTAAAATATATAGACGTACTAGTAAAATTTTTTTTGCAGAAATACAGAAGCCACGCCGCGAGATCGTATCAATTGTATTTCGGTAATCGCGGCACGAGGACAATGTATGAATCATCGAATCATAAAGTTCTCTGAAACGTATATTCAAGGCAAATACACTTTCAAAAATATAAAATCGTAACAACATTTAAGATTTGAGTCTGTTGGTATAATTTAATCAAAAGATCAAGTAAATTGTCCGTTCCATGATAGGACAATGTAACTGACTGGGTTTGATTGTGTTAAATAGTTGCGCTTATGTGCACTTACGTGCGTTAAAAATCATGCGCCATATAATGACCTTGGTCTCTATAACCTACATCATTATTAGCGCCGGACACTCACATGCGTGGGAGGGAATCTATATACCTAAATGTTATGATAAACAACCGGTAGCTTGATTAATTATTAATTGAAGGATCAAGGATCGCCGTACATGGATCGCAAGCGTGGGCGTTTAGAATTCTTCGCACGATCTATATCAGCATCTTTGTACCTTGATGCACGTGCATCTTAAACTGTAATCATCTATTAATAGAAAATTGATGTCAATGGCCATTGTGTATCAATTCCAATAATAAGAAACAATAAGAAGCTATGTGGCTTTCTGAAGGTTCAAATGCATTAAATTTTCAATAGATAATTTATTTTATATAGCAGAGATACTAACTACTCTTCGAATTGTATTTTATAGCAAACTTTTATTCGTCAAGTTATATAATAAAATTTCGATTTAGTAATATTAATATCTTTATTATTTGATCTATCAAACCAGATATCAATTGAATTTTCACAAAAGGTCTATCTTCCAATTGATAAACAACTATATCTTTAGCATGTTAAATATTTCAAATATCAATTTTATCCTTGCATGATAAATATTTAATTAATATTTAATTATGTTAATTATATTGATTCCGTTATAAGTCGCTCTATGTACTAAACCTATTTTCCGCATCACTTGATAATCACCGGTATAATATTTGCTATATCATATTACATGGTAATTAAAGAACGAGAGCATGTGAAAATACAATGTTGAAATCATTTTCTATACCGAATATCACGGGCATTGTTTTTATCAGACGAACAGCCGCTGGTGACATAAAGACACAATGTAGAACAAGGGCAGGTGGCATTGCGTCACTATACTTCCTACTTCTGAAACACCGTAAAGGTAGAATTGAATAATCTTGCATAGCGGAAAAGCAACAGCCTCCCGACGAGGCTAATCTAAGGTCGATTACTTCGCCATATACCTGTATTTATCTGACTCATAACAGCAAAGTAGAAGTCTATCGACCCAGAAAATTTCCCTTCCTTAAACTTCACAATAAAACTATGTTGTTCGTTAATTAGCGTTAATTACTTCTATAAAAGGATTCTTTTTTTCTTCTTACACACTGAGATATGAAAATACATAAATTGAGCAAGATTTTCATGCGATTTTAGAACAATATCTTTATTCATGAATTAATATTAAACTCAATACATGTTTTTTATGCACTTTGCAGCATTTTCCACTTGTCTCTCTCAATTACTTGTCGTTTACTAGTTTCTTGCAAGAATGTATAAAACGTGCTAAAAGATAATGTATCTTTGAGCCTATTAATTCGCGATATGCAATTTCAGACTCGATTTTCCATAATGAACGAGAACTGGCAGATAAGTCGTCATTAGTCGTATCGTAACGCGATGTTAAGTTATAAAAATTATTCTGCAGACCACACCTGCGATGCAAGGCTAGATTTTTATCGGGTTGTTAGTATGTCAGCTCGTGGGATTTATTTCGCCACTCCTACACGATTACGCGTTTTTCATGCACATGTTGGGATTTTCCGAAATCATATGTTATCACGAATATACTAGGTTCCAGATCTCAAACTGCTGTATCAGCTGTCACTGGTAAAATATAAATAGTTTTATAACATTGACATTTACTATTAAATGACTATACGTAGGATATATATAAGCTATTGAACGAAATAGCGAGATGTATACATCTTCTCTCTCAGTACAAAAAGAAAATTTTCACACATATTTATTTCATTTATTTAAATGTTATAAAATTTTAATTTCTCTCTCTCTCTCTCTCTCTCTCTCTCTCTCTAAAATTATAAAAGGATAAAGTATACAATAAAGCGAAATCTTTTAATGTTTCTAATTTATAGTCTCTTGAAGTAAAAAAATATAACTTATACTATTATGTATCTTTTTCTTTTTCAGAAATAATAGAAATTTGTAGATATATAATTATAAAGAATGATGAATAAAATAATAGACTTTTCTTTACGATAAATATGACAATATCTAAATATTGATTATTTGAGGTTTTAAATATTAATAATTGTTAAAGGACATTGGAGTAAGAGTGCATTGTTGAGAACGTCCATAGAAGCGTTAAATTTCACACACAGTTTCTACTTTCATACACATCATACATAGAACAAGGATATGGTTTTAACGACATCCATCATAATGCCGTCGTTCTGCCGTTGCGCGGCAGTAATTTATTAGCGACAAGCTTGACCATATTTTTTCTTTTAATAATAAACTTTTTTATATAACATATAATAATTAAATTATTCGTATATATAATATATATTTTTTTACAATGCAAAAGAAGGATTGTTTCTAATGGCCGCAATATAAAATCCATGAAAATATGAATAAACGTGTACATATGTCGAAGTCAAGGTTGTTTTCTAAACTGACATGAACTGATTATGAGGTTTTTACTATAATTCATTTAGAAATGCATAATAATCGATTTTGTAACAAATTATTGCAATGTAGAACAAATTTATCCGCAATTAAACGTTCAGTAAAAACCTTTGTGCAAAACAATAAAATATTTATTTAAAATATTAATATTACAACAATTTTTTAAATAAAACGTAAATTGTTGAAATTACAAAGTTGATAAATTATTAATTGTAAAAATGACACGGAATTACACTGTGAATAATCTCTTGCGCTCATCATGAAGATTTTTTTATCTTTCGTCACAAGAAAATCAATGTTCTTTATCCTAAAGCCTATCCAACTAAGTCAGACTGCGAGGGTAGTTTTTGTAGAGACTTAACATCTCTCTTCGGCCGCTTATGCCATATTTCGTCCATTTCTTCCAACCCCTTTCATGAAAGTCGCAAAGCTTTCTAGTCACGTCAGTAACCCATTTCCGGAGCTTTTACGTTGGCCGCGACCTGGTTATTTAAAGACTGTGACGCATTTTTATTGCATCTTTAGTTTCACAAAGAGATAATCACTGTCGCAATTGTTGTGGAAATAAAATTTTCTTCAAAAAAAATCTTTGAGCAATGATATAAGATTATTATACATTCGAAAATGTTTAATTAAAAGATAAATTCATTTTACGAGTTATGGAACAATTGACAAGAATTATTGGCACTATATTTTGAAGTGTAAGAATTGAAGAAAACGATCTTAAGATAATACACATACACCGCGCAAGTTTGTGAAATTTAGTTAAAAATATCTAAACAATATTAAAGACAAACGAAGCAATTAAGTTAGGTCTGCATCTTTATACTGTGTTACGTAATATAGTAACGCAGATTCGTAGAAAGGAGCCATTTGCACACGTTTCAGCGAGATTTAGAGCAATCCTAAAGCAGCAAGAGAGATACAGTGAAAGACGCGAAGGGAGAAAATAAGCGACTGCGAGCGTAATTGAATGCACCTCGTGCGTAAACGCGCGAATCCACTACCGTTGTACCATTTTTTTTTTTGTCTCTGGTCGCAATAACATTAACAATTCTAATAAGATTGCCACAATATCACGTGCCGGAGGCCTGCCGCGACCGCGGCCAATAGTGAAGTCGCATGTAGGAGGAAAATCATCGGCGTGACAACCGATCGAATGAAAGAAAAAAAACTATCCTTATTCGTAACATTCTTCATTGAAATAAACTATTGCTTATCGATATGCATAAATGCGAAAATAACCGCTTTGAACTGACTTCGCGTCGTTGTCGTCGTGGTAGCGAAATTACGTGATCTTCAAGGAACGAGGTAATCCGCTATCGCGTCCCTCTTCGCGTGCATCTCCCTCGGGAATGCCGGGAACGAAGAATCCGCGATGGGATTCCGCGAAGAAGAAATGGAAGTAAGCGGATTTTCTTATGGATTCGTTTCGTTCGCATTCTTGGCAATTAAGTACTCTCCCTTCTCCTTCCTCCGTCTTCATGTGGATGTAACATGATAGCTGTAATTGCAAAAAAAAAGGCATTACGTGTCAGAATTAACATTCGTAAATATGAACATTTTAAGCAAATTTGATATAAACATCAACATTTTATTATCTATGAAAAGTTTGTATGTTTTTTCTAAATATATTCTCTAGATTTTTATGAAAATATATCTCATCTTTATACAAGATTGTTACATTTAAACACTTTAGCCTCTAGCGATGCATTTAAGGTCTACATTTCTAACTTTGTACACTGAAAAAAATATGTTAGACTGATTCAAATAAATAGTTATTGAATAGTACCAATAAGAAATTTTATAAAAAATAAATAATATTTGTTCAAAAAAATATTTATTTTTTATAAAATTTCTTATTGGTACTATTCACATAATTGTTTATTTGAATCTAGTATTTTTTTTAGTGTACGATTCTATTATTGTCAGTTGTTTTATTATTTTATTGTAATTTGAAAAATATTAATCTAATATTCTTTAAATACCGATTGTTGTTTTTCGATATATATATATATATATATATATATATATATATAGCGCTTTGAAAAACAATCTATATTTGAAATGCATTATTAAATATACAATTGTTTTTATTAAAGAAAAATAATTATCGAACATTCTCTAAATATTCATATTTTTAACACAAACTGTAATCATAATAAAAAATAATACTATATTTTTAAATATTTTAGTTAAAATTATACATTTTGCTGCAATATGTACTTCAAATAAACAAATGTATTTGTGCATATTGATTATTTATTGAAACAAATTGTAATTTTAAAAAGGAATACTTTTTGTTTAAAAAATATAAAATATAAAATTAAAAAATTTTATATTTAAAAAACATACATATGTACTATAAACAATTACATACATTCTGATTGAGTTTTTATTTGCCATGTGATTCAAGTGCGGCAGTACTTGAACACTTTTAAATGTTTGTAGCGTCATCTATGAACTATCTTCAGCGACATGTTCATGAGGAAATCATAATTTCAGCAATCGAACATGTAGAAAATAATATAAAGAATTATCTTACTAAAAAATTGGAATTTACATAACAAGTATAACAATAATTTTAATAACTAATGATAGAATAACTTTATTATAAAAATGTAAACTTTACATGCAATGTAAAGTAGTTAAAACTTTCCAATATATTATTTATTGAAATAATACAAAATTTACATGCGCTATAGTCGTTAGTAATAATGTAGTTTGATGTTATTTAATTACTAATAAATGAAGCGAAGATAGTTTATATCCATATTTTTTCGTATCAAGGTAAGGAAATACCTATTCTAACGTTCACATCGTAACAATTGCGTTTAGTTGAAACTAATAAAAATAATGTTTTAATTAGAAATCATTGTTTGTTAAATTTTTTCGAGAGAATTGAGTTTTTTGAAATATTCCTTTCGTCGATCACACAGATGCGACAATTTCGCAAGCGTAGATAAATTTTTTATCTGTTAGATAGGTAACTAGAAAATGAATTGAATGTGATCGATCGTCGATGACATGCAACAGTTATGATATCACAAATACTTGAATCGATATATATTTCTGAATGACTTTTTATGTCTTTAGCAAACATCTCCAATTATTGTATCTTTATTAACTAGATACACATTGAACATAATTTAAATTTAAAAATATAAATTATGTTTAATGTGCATCTAATTAATAAAGATACAATAATTGGAGATGTTTGCTAAAGACATAAAAAGTCATTCAAAAATATATATTTTTAAATTCAAAACAATAAAAGAAATATACATATATGTGTATATATATAAAAATAAAAGAATAAAAATACCATAATTGTTAATGGAAGATTCTAATATTTTTTTTACGAAAACTTTTGCAGCAAAATTTGCTATGCATTTCAACCTTCTCAAATATTGTAGGTAGAATATCAAAAGAAATAAATTCAAACAAATATAAATGAAAAATATATACATTTTTTAAGCAGAATGTCCTTACAAAGTAAAAGAAAAGCCTTTTTGGAAAAAGGGAAAAATACAACACTATTGTGCAACTATTAACCAATTGCAATTATTAAGGGATGGTAAATGTCGATGCAATTATGAAAATAAGAAACAAAATGCATTGTTTACATTTTGACGAAAATTGTTTTTAACATTAATTTTTAAAATTAAAAAATAAAGTATTAGGACGGGAAAGGAAAGATTCAACACTGTTTTGACTATTTTTAATATTTATTATTTCTCTTATTTTGTATTCTTTTTGAACAATTGCCGCGAGACATCAGATTCGATATCTCGAAAATCGCAACGTCATTCTTCGATGCAGATTTCGAATCGCGATCAGTCACGGAGTCGCATTCGTATCGTTCCGTATTCCTCGCGATTGTTACCGTTCGAAAGATTTTTCGCGGGACATAACAAAACATTGCACAATCGTCGCGACGCGTTAAAACGCCGTCGTTGCTAATCGACGGTAGATTCCGTCGTACCGCAATTTTACGATTCGCCGGGCGCAAACGACGACGCCGGGCCGCGTTGCGAATTTTGCGATCGTCGCGTATACTTACGTCATACGCACGTAAGTATATGCCCAGCCAACACAGAACATAGCAGCAACATTGCGGCAATGTTATAACATTGTAGCAACATCACAGCAATATTACAACATTGTCGCAACGTTGCTGCTATGTTCTGTGTTTGCTGGTATGTAACCGTCGCGTTCGCGTGTATGTATGTACATACATACATACCCCGCACGGTGAGTGGGGTGGGGAGGTGGAGGGTGACCGCGGGGTGGCGGCCAGGAGGCACCGAGCGCGGCCGAACGCGGCCGAGTGGCCGCGAGCTGGCATGAACCATCGACAGCAACAGAAAACATGGCGGCATTGCGCCGTCGCTACGCCGAGCGCAAGGTTGGAGCCGCGTGAACGCACATTCTCTACCGTCGTGTTGCGTGGACACGCTGCGTACGGTACGTATACCGTGGGGCGTGCGCAACCCGCTCGATAGAACCCGGGACGGGGGACGCGAGTATGAGCGCGCGCCGCGCCGTGGTGTGACAGCATGTGCAGTGTTTCGTGACGAAAGGAGTCGCCCGCCGCGGCCGATCCGGGATATAATATCTTATCCGCGTCTGGATAATAATATCATCGCGTGATTAATCGGCGAATTCCCTCCAGTCCAAAGTGGCAAGTACGCATCTTTGTGAAATATTTCTCTCTTTCTCTTCTGTGCGTAACGAGCCAACTCCTCTCGTTCTCTCTCTCTCTCTCTCTCTCTCTCTCTCTCTTTCTCTTTCTTTCTCTCTTTCGCATGCGCGCGCGCGCGCGCTCGCGCCTTCTCTCTTCCTCTCTCGTCCACGTTAGCTGTTTTATCAAATCGCGCAATATCGAACCGTTCTACCATTCGCACTCGCGATTCAGCCCTTGAACACACACACACACACACTGTCCAGCTCGTATCCGATTGCGCATTGGAGATCAAGGATCAAGGATCGGAATCCGACTACGTAATGAAATAAACCTTAATCCGTTTCGTTCTAATCGGTTGAATGCTAATCTCCAATCTGTAATCTCGAAGGTGCGAGTCTGATATACGGGGGCTTCACGCGACGTCATGTGAGCGTCAACTGAACAGCGGTGCCGACTGATTCGGGTGTGTTCCCTGCACACCCGCTGTCATCCGCAAAGGGCATTGACACCTAGAGCGCATCGCCCTCGAAAGGCGGCCCTTATCTTCGGAAGATACGGTGTTAACGACCTAACGCGTTTAATCGTCCGATCGCGTCGTACGTTCGCTCCGAATAGAGGCGGATCGCGACGGGGAGGTTGTTGAGGTAGGTCTCGCGGATTCGTCGCGCGGGCTCGGCCGTCGTTGTCCCGATCGAACGTTCGGATTCGATTTGATTCGCCGGTAAAAATTTCGACGTCATCGATACGCGCGCCTCCGGTCGAAAGGACTCGTCGGTGAGTGCCGCGTCTCTCTTCCTCGTGCGAAGGAGACAATTTCGCAAGGACGATTTGACGATTTCGCGTAGGCAACAAAAGAGAGAGGCAGATGATCCGCGGACACGGAGAAACGGAGCGCGGCGGTAGATTTCGGGAATGTAATCTCGAGCGCGTAATCGTTAAGGTTCCCCCAAGATCGCCCGCTGGTAGAAATGTAGGTGGTGAGAGGGGACACGCACGTAGCACGCACACGTGCGTGGATACGTATTCGTGATAAATAGGTCAGGCGCTCCTGAACGCCGCGGTCATTGACCCGGGACACGCACCGCTAGTGTTTCGGACGAGACGGGTCTCGTCTCGGTCTCGGTCTCTGCATCGAGACGATACCGAGACTTTGTTTTCAAATCGAGACCGAGACTCTCGGTCTCTCAGTAAAAATTCTCCATTTTTTCATTTAATTATTTATTTTTAATAAATTTCTTTAGTTAAAGTTGTATATACATATATGTAAGTTATAAAATTCTGAGTAATTTCTGAATTATATTTGATTAACAATATTAGTAGATTTCCTAACTTCAGCTACTTAAAATCTGATTATTTCTGTATTATTGTTTGTGTTATTATTTTATTATATTTATTTTTGTATTATTATTATTAAGCAAAAGTATTAATAAACTATTTGTCTTACCTTTAATTATTCTATAAGCAATATCAAGTTTTTCAGTTAGTCTCGTCTCGTCGAGACCGGAACACTATGCACCGCCGATAAAGCAGAACGTTAATTGCCTGGATTTTTCATTACCTATATACGTGCCGACAATAGAGGTCACCACATCCCCGTGGAAAAAGGCTCGCGCGTTTTTCATTGTTTTTTTTTTTTAATTTATCTTTGTTCTCTACCTGTTATCGTGATCTGATAAACAGCGTTTATTGGGCTCCACTTGGCTTCGCGTTGGGACGCTGCCTCAAACGTTCCTCGCATTCCTTTCGAGAGTTTCTTTCCGCGGCGCGAGGATAACTGAGCACAATCATTTGGAACTAACTGTACTCAATACACTAAACGCTCACATTTATCATATCATACACATTCGTATACACATATTTTTATGAGTGCTAGTATAATAAATCGTTGAGAAAGAATGAAAGCAAATAATCTAATTCGAGAATAAGGATGCAATATGTTTGCGATGTAGATGAAAAAAAAGCGATCAAACTGATAGTTTTTTTATTTGCAAATTAAAAAAAATTTTTGTAATTGTATCGCTTGTTGTCTTAGTTCTAAAAAATAATATAGATTAAAAGAGATATAAATATATTTCTTCTTATAGTTTTGCTAGAAGGGATTATATCTAAAAAAAAGATTGTTTTTCCTGTTAACATCAAATAATTTCTTATTCTCATAACACAGGAAAATATAAATTTGATATTAAAAATTAATTAAAAAATCGATACTTGGTACTAAAAGAAGAAAAGAAAATGTCCAATCTCCATAGAATATTATCGAATTTGTAATTAGGCATGTAATAATTTTTTTATCTTGTTCTGCTGGTGTCGTTCACTCTCATTAGTCGTTAAACTCTACTGTGTGCACTCACATGCAGGCCATTGCCCTCCAGCAGCGTTGTTAAATTTATCAGAATTAACTAAGCGTGGTCAATGCTTCGGTATATATTTAAACTTCGTCCGACGATCCCGAGTAGGCAGAACGCGCTGACCTTGAACTTAAAAACTATATTCGGTAACTGTACCATGTCATTATATTTGCATTATCATTCCATTACAACAGGAATCATGAGCCGTCTGCGCGATGCCAAAATTAATTGCGCTGAACTAAAAGATAGGACTAAACGTAGAAATGTCAACCCTATTGCGATTTGTTAAGCAAATTATTCACATGTGCGTGAAAATATTAATTTTTACACGCAATTTTCTTATTAACGATTTTTTAATAATTGTTGTTGCATTTCCATATAAATCTGATTTAAAAATTTGAAAACATTAGAGTATTATTTTATTATTCTTTCTTGAAAATTTTATTATAATACTGTTTTATTATACAGTATTAATCGATTAAGAATAGAGTCGAGGTTGCGTTTCAACCAAGCACTTTATAAAACTGAACTTTAACCTAGTAGTTAGATAACTATAGCTATATGTACATATATATATATATATAGAAAATTAATTACTATATTTCCGCTAGCCGCACCTTTACGTCGTAAACTTTGCTGCACTTTTTTAACAAAATTATTTGCTTTCGATAAAGTTCTTATACTTTGTTATATCCCTATGAATAGTACGTGTAATAATTTAGAAGACGTGGCGGATATAGATATCCATTCAAAGCGTACATGAACAATCGATCAAATGACAAATCACAATTATGTGACGTCATAGAAATCATAACATTATTTTCAGGACAGTAAAGTACATAACATAACATGATGTCACTTTTTTGTTATTATATTTTTTTAATTTTAATTTTACTAGGTCTCTGTCTGAATGAAGCTTCAATGAAGTTTGAATATAAATCAAAATGATATTGTTTCGTATTTTAGTATTTACCAAGAAAAATCATGTCATAAACAATGTAGACATTATAACTTAAATGCGACAAATGACGCAAGTTGTTTTCTGAGTTTCTCAAAAGCATGTCGTGAGAAAACCTGAGCAATCTTGCAGTAAGGCGTTTGTACGTTGTAAAAAGATGAATTGAAAATTGGAGGTCGATAAGAAGCTCTTTCCATGTTTACGTCTTGAAGCGTTTCTCTCTTTGGTTTGATCCTGTATAACAGTGCGATTATCTATGCAGGTTACGATACTTAAATGTCTCTCTCGGATTTGAAATTGCGGAGAAGGTATAGAATGCAATTTACATATTTTTAAACATTTATATATATTTTAACATTTAAAAATATAAATGATATTATATTGTGTGCGTGCGTATATCTTAGTCAGGAAATGGCGTTTTTCGTAAAATAAATTTTATATGAAAAAAATATTTATTTATTTGTCAAAATTATGTAAATATTTTATTTTTTTTCTTCGAGTACATTTTTTGCAGGATTTATTTAACGATTGTCTGACATTGTTTGCTCTAAATTAATACATTATATATATTTAGTAGTAGAACACGATCATTGATCCGAAAGCTTATCATTATTACGCCGATGAGCAAATTTTAGCTTTAAAATCACATTTTATTCGTATTTTCACATCTTTCGACAATGGGTTTATTATAATGGATGTGATTATCATGGATATGAAACAACGATCCGCCTACCAATCGTCATTGTCGGCTAATCAATTACTTAGCTCGTTACTTTTCTCGATAGCTTGCTTTGGGAAATTAATGGCATGACGAACTTATCGAAAAATCTCGAGTGTATTTACCTACATCCAGACAATTCAATATCATGATGATCCGATGACTCGAGAGACAATGAGATCGAAAATGAATTCTTGATCAATATCATCAGATGGAAATACCAGACATACTTCTATTAAGCTGGCAGTCCCATTACATTGACAATCTTATTAGATATCTTGGTATCATCGATTTCTAACTAATTTTTTAATATATTTCTTGTTCATGAGATACCCGATTTTAGAACAAACAATAGACTTCCAAATTTTTTAAATATATTAATATTTTTAAATATTTAAATGTATATTTATATTTACGTTTATTATTAATTCCTTAAATTCTAAAATTTATATATTTTGTATCTTTCGACAGTGGGTTTATTATAATAGATATGATATTATACTTTCTAAATCTTAATCAGTGGATATTTACTAATTCGCAGTGGCATACTTATAACTGTGATAATCAGTGATTATTCACTGTCTTTTAGTAATTTTCACTTTAGATTTAGTGTATAGTCACTGAAAGATCAGTGTATTTATTTCACTGATTGTCAGTGAAATATATACACTGATAATCAGTATGTATATTACTGGAAGTCAGTGTATTTCCACTGATTTGGTTGAGTTTTCACTAATTGTGATTTAGAGAGTATATTTATTAGGTTGGTAAAAAAGTCTTTTCTTATTTATTTAATGGCCTCCACAAGCCAAGCAGACATTTTTATTTTACGAGTTTAAAAGGGACGAACGTGTCTCAGACCCTTCGAAATTTGTGTGAAGATTTTGATCAAGATTTGATTATCGTTAGATCACACACATGCCAATTGACTGACCTAATTTGAAAAATTTTTTAAAGGTGATTTTCATCTAAAGGCTGAACCTAGATCCGGAAGGTTTTTGGTCATCGACAAAGAGTGTTTCCAAAACAAAGAAACTCTGGATATTATCATTTACAAGCTCGAGGCAGAATTAGTTCACAGAAGTCATTAACAGTTCCCACCAACTTGGCTTTAAAGAGACTGTTAAATGAAAATGAAAAGACTTTCTGACCAGTCTAATATATATATATATATATATATATATATATATATACGTATATATATTTTTATTTACGTTTATTATTAATTCCTTAAATTTTTAAATTAATTTAATTATATTAAATTTATCCTTTTCTACAATAAAGGTGCATAAAATACATTTATCTTGTTATTTGTTTTTTATTAAAATCGTAATATTTTCTTTAAAAAAAAAACATTTCTTTTTTTATTAAAAAAGTTTTGAAATCTGCTGTTCTAAGATCATATATCTCATAAAAAAGAAAAGTATTTCTTAATTAAGTATGAAAGCAACTGCATGTACATTACGTTAATATTTCTTACTGAGATCACATTTTTTAAAATCTTTTCCAACTAATCTACTTCTTTTTATCATGTAAGTATTATGCAAACCGTGAATTTTACTGAAAAAACTTTATCTTTGTTGTTTGTATCAAGAATTTAAAGTATGGCATACACAATGCAATGCATCGCTTATACACCGCTTATAGCATAGTATCTTTCATTCAGGGGCGCGATCGTTGAGACTCGTTAGAAATTGCATATCGTGCTTATCGCACGTGATAAGCGCCTACATTGTAGTTTTAAATTACAGTAAAGTCCGCAGTCATTATACGGTATAGAAAAATATGCAAGCGTAACTGACGAGTGACTGTGTCAGGCAAGATGCATCGGTAATAACGCTTTCGATGTCTCGTGAATTTAATGATGACTAATGGGAGGTGGCTACGCAAAAGCAACGACGTCGTACCATCGATCAGCGGTTTATACCTTATCCGCGGTTTATCCACGCGTAACCACATAGAGATCTAATAACCGTCACATGATAACGCTATTCTCCGAGAAAACAATGGCCCGCTTTCTCGCGCATTCAGACCCACACGTGTTTGTGCGATTTCAACTCCCCGGGTTTTTCTCACGTGTTCTACCCTAGATTACGTAAACGGCGTTTATCGTCTTCGTTAAAATGTCACGCTATATCCGTCCCGTCGGTTTACCACGGTTGGTTTAAGAACTCATTAATAATTCGGTCGACCGCGTAAATCATCTCTCAACTTCCGCTTGAAAGATACTTTTGTCTAATGTAAAATGTCTTTCTATTGTAAATTTACTCTCTAAATCTTAATCAGTGGATATTCACTAATTTGCAGTGGCATACTTATAACTGTGATAATCAGTGGATATTCACTGTCTTTTAGTAATTTTTTCATTTTAAAATTAGTGTATAGTCACTGAAAGATTAGTGTATTATTTCACTGATTGTCAGTGAAATATATACACTGATAATCAGTATGTATATCACTGGAAGTCAGTGTATTTCCACTGATTTGGTCGAGTTTTCACTAATTGCGATTTAGAGAGTACTGTTGTATTATTTGGTTTTTATTTGATTGAACATTCCGAGCGTTGTCCAATATGTTTGTCTAACATGAGATATGATTAAATGTTACAGTTTGGGTTAGCAAAGTACTATTTAATTTAATAAAGAATTGCAATTGTTCTACTGTTTATTAAAATAACGTTTAAGTCTGCTTTATTAAAGTACACTTTTTAATATTACATTTTCGAATTACAGTGTTGAATTACGTATTTCATATCCGTTATTTCTTTTAATTCTTGAATTTCTGGATTCTTTTACACAAACAGTCATAATGGTTTGTCCATCACATTTCTCATGACAAAATTAAAGTTCTTCAATCGCGATAACAATCGTTGTCACACATATTAATATTAATGTTAGTAATATTTATTTTATTCAGTTACGACAAACGTAATTTTTTCGGTTAATTTCGTGGTTTTAATATTAATTTTTTGGGTTCCACCCTAATAACGATGTCTAACAGAAATTTTCAATAAGTTCACTCTATTATAAAAGGTGTGATTTTAAGCCAATATCAAGTGCAAGTGCAGACATTACGCATTCAAGCTGCTGTGTATGCAGAACGAGTTATTATCGAAACAGTAAATTTATTAGCAATACAAACGTAGTACGGCGCATATCAAAACAGGAACAGCCTGCAAACACTGCCCGTTCATCCTGACCCAGATAGCCGGCAATCTCTGTTCCGTCGTATTTATAGGAAGAATTTCGATCTGATCCTTCGGATCTGATTTGATCCGAGTACTTCTCACCGAACGAATGGCACGCGAAAAGCAACACGCTCGGATGACACACTGCTTGGAATTTCAATAACAATCACTAACGATCAGTTAAGACAACTTCTGGCAAGTAATCCGATAGCGTTCTATTGATATCCGAGCTGTAGTATTTCAGACGGTGCACGAAATCGATCCAAGTTGTAATAATCTTAAAGATCATGAAGTTATCATAAGATTGCTTCCTTTGACGTTTTGCTAGATTTTCACAACTTAGCTTTTAGATTATTATGTACAAACTTTTTTTTTTTTTATTGTTTGCAGCAAATATAAATATAAGTATACATAAGAATATAATAATTATTATCTATGTATTTTGTTTATTGTAATTATATTTGTACTAATTTGCAATAATAATGCATTTGGAAAGAACAATGATGGAAAAAAGCAATAATAGTAATGTTTGAAATGCTGTCGATCGAATAAGAAGTTAAGTCTCGTGATTTCGCAAACGGAAGTTTAAGTAAACGACTTAATGAGAACGGTTGCGATCAATTATAAGCCAGCGAAGAAAAATGAAACACCATTCATCATACTTGTACGAAAAATTATGCTTTTTCTCGAATAAACGTTCGTTGAACAAAGAAGAAACACGGTAGACTTTTTATCGGCCAGGCTTGCCAGGTTGAGTCATGATATGTCGGATTTACCGTATAAAAACAGTTCGTGGCGAATCATCACGAAACGATTGCTGCAAGCGCGATGCGCAACGTGTCCTTTGATTTTTATTAATATCAGTCTGTATGTGGTGGATACGCGTGCAACAATGTTCGTTGACAATGAATTACTGTCGTCGATAATATCGTGTTAATTTCTCGATTCTAATGCAATCGGAAAGTCCGTCGTGAATCTTGCACATAAATCCAACGCGCGCGAATTATCGTTGGCTAACTTATCTTGATGACATCGTGATAAATCACGTTCTAAACGCAAACTACTTTTCGTGGAACCATGGATGTCTCTACCGCGTGTCCATTTTCATTCGCGCAGATCAAGTTTTGCAATCATTTTATTTCAAATAAGTTGTCTTTATATTTGCTATCGTACTATTTGCAGTTGACCGTATCAAAATAGGTTGTTGCAAATTAAAACAGTTCTTTTGCTCTACAGAAAATGTATTTGTATTTTCTTAATCTTAGAAAATTGCTGTCTTAGTACGATTATTAAATGTCAACATTTAGATATAAAAGACACGGGTAAAAACAAATAAGAAATTTCAATCATTTTAATAAATCTTTGAAATAAATTGTTGAAAGTAAATAATTATTATAATGAGTGAGTTTGCATTGATACACTGAAAAAAAAAGTAATATATTCAATAAAAGATATACTCAATACAATAATATATGCTATTGCAGTATCAACATTGTACTTGCATTAATAGCAAATATTATTGTATTGAGTATATTATGTAGTTGGCCCGCAATCACATATGTTATTGACTGTATTACTTTTTTTTCTGTGTAGATATATAAAAGATTTCCATTTTTTTCGATAAATGATGACAACGCGACATTGGTAACAATTGGATATTTATACAATTTTTGTTCTTACAATTTTCTCTCTTAAATTATTATAAAACTGTTTGAATATTTGATGCCTTTATTTAGATTGTACTATTTTTCATGCTAGATTGCATACGAGGTGTCTTAATACGTGTCCTGATTGGCTCGAATGATTATGGCACCAATCGTAAGCCAATGAGGAAATACGTAGTAAGAGGAAGACGCCTTGTATGCGATCTAACATGAAAATTCATATCGTGTGCCGAAGGCTTTAGTTGATTATAGCATTATCAAAAAATAATAAAATATTGAAAATTGAAATAAAACTCAACTATACTACATTAACTAATTTTTAATTATTACATAAATGTTACATAAAGTATTGATTAAAACATAAATTGTTTTAAAACGCTTAATTTTATCTTTATCATTATTTTTTGATAAAGTGACTTATAAATTAGATGTAAAATAAAAAAAGAACATTATAAAATATATTACTATCAGAACTAATTAATATGTATATCTGTAACCTTAAAATAAGATTACTCTTACGCTGGGGCTGTTTGGTATATATAAGGAACGTATTCAAAAAATATTAAGTTTTTATATCAATTATTAGTTATTATTTATTAAAATATTATTAGGTAGCCTATAATGTAACTAATATAGAATTTGCTTTTTCCATAAATCTCTTAATTTTATCTGTAAAACTTTAAATGTGAAAAGTTAGTCTTCCTCTTGTACTTTTTCATTTACTATTTTACTTTTTGTTTTCGTTCCTAATTTTATTTGTAATTGTAGAAAATTTGCATTGTAATTTATTTACTGCTTTAGGAAGATTCAGAAAAATTTTAAAGCTGAAAATAATTTTGAAAAATCTTGATGTGTATTTTTAAATACACGATAAAAGAGAATGAGAAAACGCCACATTAACCGACATTTATACGGACTTTAATGTAAATAAGAATCGTGACATGACATCGAGCAAGCGTGTTTTCAGCGGGCACCCAGTATATCGAGTGCATAAATTTGTCCTATTAGATTTGCGCGTATGAGTTTTGCAAACCGGAAATTTTGAACCGGACAGCAATTCTTCGTGTCAAGTAGCGATAATTAACGATTGTGAATGCTGAATCATGAAGAGCACAAAACAGATATTTTCGCATCAGGATTCATGATATTACACATTTCTCTTACGAATATGTCCGTCCGGGTTGCGCAACAAGACGCCATTAGTCTTCATTAGAAACAGGATCGTGCGCATCTCGCGGCGCATTTACGAGCTGGGCATAAATCTATCATTACATTGGTCACGCCGCGCTGCAACGGCGACAACGCGCACTTCTTTGTAATGCATTGTGTGTCAGTTGTATCCTTGTCACATTGTTGACACGCGTCTGCCGACGATAATTTTGCATTGTCACGCGATGTCACTGTTACCTTGTATATATATATATTATGTACACGTATACATACAATTATACGTAATTAACTCTCTAAAGCCCAGCTTTTTTGTAAGAGTTGCATAATTTTTCTGAAAGTTTAAATTATTTTTTATTTTATACTTTTAATTAAAAGTTGTATTGGTTATAATGCATAAAATTGATAAAACAGTTTTTTTTTTGGGGTGACAAAACATGGGTGTTGAAATGTGACGAATCATAACTTTAAAATGACAGCTCTTCACATAATAAATCTAGGAAGCAATTTTAAGTAGTGTATTTATTCAATTAAGTCTACTTTTTATTAATGTACGTTTATTATACTATAAAAAACATTTTTACTTACTTTAAATTAAATAATTTTCAGCAAACGCAACATGCACGCACTTTTGTTAACAACGCTGACACTATATTATTTTTTTAACAGGCTCATTGATGAATCTGGGGCTCTGATAGTATAGACAGTTTTATCAAGGCCTATTTAAAACAGCTCTATTGATAAGATTCCTAAATTATAAAACTATAGTATATTTTAACGTATTTGAATGTGTGGGACACAAGGTCCCATTGGGTCTTAGAGGATTAACATAATAATTGAAACTCATTACTACATTTTAGAAAGTTTTGGTCCAAGACGTGTTAAAATTTTAAATATTTTGGTCCTCCGAATTTAATCGCGATTGATCGCATTACATTCGTCTTCGATTATCGTCGCTTCCGCTTTAAGATTGCTCGTTAAACCCAAACTTCCACGACTTTCGGACTTTAGAATCGGAATCAGAGAACTTTCAGATTTTCTCGTTATTATTTAATATTCTTTTCGTGAGCTTTTCACGTCGCCTCCGATAAAGCAAGAATCGTTCATATATTATCAGGCGTCGTGGCGTCACCAGCGACTTCTAAAGTGGTCGTACATAGTTAATTAGTAGAAGAATGTTCGCCGATTAAAACTAGGTCACGCGACTGACGTCCATCTCCATGCCTGACCGGATGGTGATAGTTATTCTTAGCTCCCAAGAGGTGCGAGAGAGGGCTGCCGCAAATTGCAGGGGTGCATTGTTGACATCATCCCGCATTCTCACGTTGTTCACGTGAATGAACGTTATTGCATCTCGACGGCTTGCTCAAGAGCGAGAAGTTCAAGGACATCAGTCTGATCATTTTAATGTTCATGCTAATCGATTAGTCGTTTTCATCATCAGCGATAGATGTGTAGTACTTACAAGTTAAATTATTGTTTTTTTTTTCTTCTTAAACTTCTTAAACTTACACGGAAAGAATTTTCTCTTAAAAATTACCCCGAACATCGTGGTAATTGTGAAACAACGTAAACCTTGAAAAATTTTTCTATACTTTTAGCAAATTTTACTAAAATTTTAATAAAATTTGGCAAAATTTTATAAATTTTACTACACTTCTAACAAAATTTACTAAAACGTTGCCAATTTTTATTAAAATTTTAGTACATTTTAGTAAATTTTAATAAATTTTGTTAAAAGTAAAGTAAAATCCTTCAAAGTTTACGTTGTCTCACAATTACAACGATTTTCAGGGTAATTTTTAAGAGAAAATTCTCTCCGTGTAATTATTGTAAGTTGCGGCAACATTAAAAGTATATTTTTTGCACATTAGACCTTATTTGTATACCAAATTATAATAAATATTTATTTTTTGTTACTCTGTTTAATTTTAAGAGAGAAAGAGAGAGAAGGAGAGAAATGTATCAGATCCTTGCATCCCTCTACTTAAATCTGCAAATCAACTAGTCCGAATTTTTTTCCTGTAGCAGATGCACCTGCCGCAGGTGCAGGTTTCCCGCCAATGAAATGACGTTGTAGAGCAATGGCCAGAGTGCGGGCCCAGTAATCTTTCATGTAGGCCAATTACGATGATTTGTTTATTAACGATATTTTTGGTATACATATAATTTATCTAGATAAATGTGCGCTTGTATATATTTATTTATATATATATATATATGTGTGTGTATATATACATGCATTAATCCAAAAATGTTAATTAATATAAATTTTTGCTCTTAAATGTTTTATCCTCTAAAAATACTAAGAATTTTTTAAATATGACAGGCATTATTCTTTGAAAGTATTGAAAAAAGTAATAGAAAGCAAGCAAAATTATATTGCAATTAAATTTATAAAAACAAAGAATAAAACGGATTTGGAATTATCATTGGAAGAACAAACATATGAACATTATACTGATGTAAATTCTATGGAAAACGACAATCAAAAATATATTACTTTATCAGTTTTGGAATAATCAGTTTTGAATAATAATTTCGAAAAACACAAAAGTAAAATGAAAGGATAGAAGTCCATAAGAACATAATATATATTTTACTTACATTTTACGATGTAAAACACAATGTCTGCTTAAATAATCCTAACTGTTACTATTTTACCTAAAACATATTTTGTGCTATTATGCGGAGGTCTTCTATCTTATCGTTTACCGCGTAAAATAAGTATTACTTGCAAGCGTCCTCGACTGAAAAGTCGAACCCGCGGAAGATTTCATGCTTATCGCGTAAAAAGCGGGAATGCAACTGCGCAGTGATATCCGCTGTTCGCTATTTTTGCTCATAGAAAGAGATAGGATACGAAGTACAAAGTTACCGTCGATATCGACGCTAACGGATTGCGAAGGTCGGAAGAGCGCGACCATGTACGACGCGATTGCTTTTTCAAATTTCCGATAATCATTATTTACCGGCTGCCATGGTCAGAGATCCACGCATACAAGTGCCGAACATCACAATTTCTATTCGTGAACTGTTTAATATCAACTATTAGTGTAACTATTTTTAAATCTTACGTAATTTCCTGATTAGTAAATTATATATTTCTTATTTTTTAATTTTACTATATTACTGCACTTAAACGAACAATTTTGATACATTATTTTAAATGAACTTTAAGTTTAATGTATAGTAATCTTTCTTGCATTATCATAAAGACTACATTATTTTAAGAGTATCAATATAACAAGTCAGAAATTACTTTTTTCTATATTTATTATATTGACAGATTTATGTTAAAAATGAATATTTTAGTACATTATATAGTAATACAAAAATAAAAATAATGGTTTGTATAAAGCATATATTTTAAAGACGCATAAGAATTACTTGTTTTCTAAATTAAGTATACACTGAGAAAAAAATGTATCGAAATATTGAGAATTAAATATTTCTTGTGACATTTTCTTTGATATTTATTTGTAATAAAAAAATTTATTTGTAAAAACAAAATATACATTTTGGTAAAATATTCTGTGACATATACTTCTGAAATATATTTCTGTAAAATACCTTATTTAAAGAGATAACATCTAGTGTGCGTAAAAATAAATAATTTATTTACTAGAAATAAAACATTTAATTCGCCTTATTTGAATAAACCATTTATTAGAGAAAAATAATTAAAATTTTTTTATGGGAAATATTGTATATTTTACTCCAAAAATTTTATACCTAAGAAATAAGCCAATTAATAAGAAAAATGAGATGCATTTTCTAGAAATATATATTTTGTTTTTACAAATAAAATTTTTTATAACAAATAAATATCGAAGAAGACGTTATAAGAAATATTTGTTCTCAAAACTTCTACATTTTTCTGTTACTATTTATAATTTGAGAAGAAATCTTCCGTGTTAATAAATATTTGTACGTTTTATATATGCGATCATTATACTATTTAAAGTTAAAAATTAATTGGAATATTATTATATTTAAAAATTTTAATACATCTTTCTAAATAAAAATTTCTGCTTGTGCTTTTTTTATACCGATAGCAAGACAAAGTAACTATACTTTATCCGATATCGTAACTTTAATACATGAACTTTCGCTTACCTTTTAGCGCTCCGTTTAATTCGCGGGCATGTGCCCAACGTCACGCAGAAAGGATTTGCAAGTATTTAATCGCTGGAATCGGTCACATGTTTAATGCACGATCGTCCGTGTATTTTATTAAAGCGCTATTGCCATACCTAGTATCAATGTCCACCGAACGAACAAACACGAGACTATAAAGCAAACAATTCGGTACATTTCGAAACTAGTATAAAAAACATTGTAAATACACGAAGAAAACACAAAATTATTTAAACTTTAAAAATTATGAATTGCAATTATTAAAAAAAGATTTGTGAACAAATTTTGCATATGATGTGTGTATACATATATACAAATATATATATATATATATATATATATATATATATATATATATATATATATAATGTGTGTGGGTGTAGATATTTTGTTAAATTAAAAAATAAATTAACTCTTCTAGTCGACTATACTCAATTAATGGATTAACATTTGCCAAAATAGTCGACTAAAAGAGTTAATTTATATTTTTGAGGGTATCACAAATGACAATAAGACTTTTTTTAAATTAGTTATTACATCTAAATTTTTTTATTTGTTAACTTGATATTTAATTAATTTGTTTGCATTTATACAATGTAAAAATTTAATTTTTACTTATTTTTATCTGAAAAATACTTTATAACTTACAATCTTATAAAATTTATTGCGCGCGCGCGTGTGTGTGTGTGTGTGCGTGTGAAAGAATTGAATGAGCAGATTTTTAAAATCCCAAATGGATAAACAATATTGTTTTAAGCAAATTTTTAATTTAATTAATTTTTTATTTTAATTTAGTTAAGTTAAAGTTATATTTATAATAAAAATTAAATATTAGATCTAAATCAATCTTATTAAGAGGATGCTGGAGGCGTCTGTTTTACCGACAGAGAGAGACAGTAATTTTTGTTTTGCAATATCTTTTTATTTCTTTTATAGAAATCCTTCTCCAGAATGAAAGTATACTACCATTTTGTAGGGTGGAGTTTCTACCAAAAACAAAAAAAATGTTAATTCACTGTCACATCGTAACAATTTGCTTATATAATATAAAAGATCTACAGTTTGTACTTACGAAATTCGTATCCGTAGCCTGGTAGACGATGACAACAAACAGTGTCGAGTTTGGAAAATTAGATTTTGATGTCTAATTGAGACGAAATGGCGAAACGAAAATTTAGGTTATATACGCGTAAAAAGTCGAGCGAGCGTAGAGCAATAAAAATTTTTTTGTTCTCGATATAAAATCCAATTCACAGATTAATATTAATATGTGTACTTTAATTCTGGAAAAGAATTTCGAACCTATAAAAGAAATACATACAAAAGTGCACGAATGACTATATATTATTGATCCCGATCAAGTTTGAGAGGCAATCCAGCATCCCCTTAAATATCCAATCAAATTTTGACTAAAGAAAACATGAATAAAGAAATTTGAATTTTTTGGAATAGATAAAACTTCCAGAGAATAGTTTTATATAAGAAGTCTAAAAAAATATTCAAGGAAAATACAATTTTATTAAATTTTATTAAAACGCGACTAACATTTTTAAAAGATACATGCGCGGAAATATCTTTGCTTTTATCACGTATCCGTATAAGAAAGGAAAAAAGAGATTCATCAGAATCATTTCCTCTGCTTTCGATAAACAGGAACAGTAATGGCGCAAGAAATGTTAGTCATTAGTAACATTAAATTTACTATCACATTGCTATCTTTAATCTTTTTGCTTGACAAAGATCCGTTGAGAAGCGAACTTATTCACAGAAACTGATATCGTCCACTACATCGAAATTAATTTATTGCGTAATGTGTCATGCACATTAATAAGTCGCCAATATCGCTCATATTATGAGCTCGCATCCAATAAGCTCTCATTACTCGATGTGATAATATATGAAGATACATGGCTCCTATATCTACTATGTTCAGCTGCATTGAGGTCATCGCTTGCCCTGATTTGTGTTATGGATTATTGCAAATGTTAATGCAACACGCGAAAAGCCAATGAAATAATTTACAATGTCTCTTGGGAATCATATGATTAATTTGTTTCTCAATGAAAATTTACTTAATACTGTGTTATATATCTACAACATATTGAAATACACATAATATTAATACATTAAATTTGTATTAATTTAATACAGTTGATTTATTAATTAGAATTAATTAGAATTTTAACAGCTGATTGTTTTTTTAAGACAACCAATATAGTTATTTGATCGTGAAATTATGTTTGTAGAAATATACTTGTTTAATTTATGTGTATAATATCTTTATGAACATATCGCGAGATTATTTATATACATCCGTTAGACTTTTGTTTTCTGTGGTCGTTGATCTTGATTCAAGTTTCATGAATTGAAGCGTATCTACGGAGAATTCATGTACCTTATAAAACGTAGAGGGAGATATACATATAAAATGTATACGTTAGCCATTTATATATATGTACGAGAAAATGTGTATACACTTGTTCTATGAGATTTATCTATATTTTTGCATCTAAGAACATCCTACACTTCTACGTGACATAGTTGTACAATAGAATATTAATAAAACCTGAATCGCAAGATGTTATATTGCAAACTTAAAGTTTGTGCATGCATGTAAGACTCAGTCGATTCAGCTCCCCTCCATTCAACAAAAAATGTTAAATTCTTACTCAGAATTAGCTCAAAAATTTTAATTTATGGCATGTAAGATCTCATAAATAACTCATAATTTTACGTTATTTTTTCATTTTTGTATGATGGGGGAGGAGGGAGGATCAGTTCGGCAAGGATTCTTACATATCGAGTTACAGTGCAGAATTTATACTTTATTTAAACATATACCCATATAACGCGTGTAAGGCCATTCACATATCTTTTCATACAAGAAATATCAACTGTACTTCCGTTTAGATCGGACCTCCGATTTTTTTTTCAATTACGTATTCTTATGTATTTTGATGCACTGAATTACGAATATGATAATGAAAATTAACGCAAATTTGATTTTTATGGCGGAAACCATGAAAAAACTATAAAAATTATGTTTTTTTTTTTCATTTATTTTCGTAAATAATGGGAATTAAAAAAAATACTTCAAATAAAGGTTGTAAAGCTCATCGAAACACACATTTTATGTTCTATTAATTTTTGACATAAAAACAACAGTCTTTTAAAAAAATTAACGTTAAATGTTCAAAACTTTATACAACTCATTTAACACAATTCGAGTTTTATTAGTTAATTTTATTAGTTAACATCGGAAGGAGGTGCGGAGGAAAGGGGCAAAACTTTTCTGAAGGTTTGGTCTTTTGTTTTTTTTTAGGGGGGAAGGGCAGTTTTATTCTTATTCTTTTTTAGTTTTATGAGATATTTTATCCTCCTTTCTTTTTGTTTTTGTTTGATATTTTTACGGTAATTATTGAGTTTAAGGGAGGCCACTTCGATGATCTCGACCTGGACATGTTTTGTTAAGGTCTTTCTCTTGAATGATTTTTAAAAAATATTAGACATCGATTGTGAAGCGAGATTCTCCCACGCTCTCTCCTTGCTTACAGTGCGAAACGACGTCCACGCTTGTACTGTACCACATGGGTTTGCGACTTCAGATTTGAAATTGTGGCTAAATTAGCGACTTAAAACTAGTTGGATTAGAGTTAGGAAAAAATATGGGGAAGGGTTTACAAGGGGAGGGACAGAGCCCCGTCACAGGCCCGCGTGTAGCAAGGGCCACTCACTGTTTTTATTACCCTCTTATTCAGTTTTTGGGGGTAATTTAGTTTGATTAAGCATTAAAATTAACTAATAAACTCGATGTGTGTTAGATGAGTTATATGAAGTTTTGTACATTTAACATCGTTTTTCTCAAAAACTATTATCTTTATGGCAAAAATTAATAAGACATAAAATATATATTTTGATGAGATCTACAACTTCTATTTGACGTGTTTTTATAAATTCCCATTATTTACGGAAATAAATGGACAAAATCATGATTTTTTAATGGTTTTTGCCATTAAAATCAAATTTGCGCCAATTTTTATTATTATATTCGTAATCAGCGCGTCAAAATACGTGAAAATACGTAGTTGAAAAAAAATCGAGGGTTTAATCTATACGGAAGTTTTCCCGAAATATCTTTTTATACAGGAAATGTCATATAAAAATTATCGTTATTTAAAAATGTTTAAATTTAATCATTTTAACGAAGACTTTTAAATGTTTCTTTTAAATTGATAATTTATTGAATAAAGAATATTATTATATTAACGATTTAATTAAGGTGATTTGTTTGTTAGCATTGTTTTACTTTACATAACTGTATCATATTATTACTTTAAACTCTTAAGATCAATATTTCGAATTATGTCTATTGTATATTCAGACATAGGACGATTAACTTATTTGCAAGTTGTAAAGAAGTTGATACTTCTGGTTCTATAATTTTAATTGGAAGGTATTATTATGTTAACTTTTACAATTAAATTTAATTGAATATGTAATAAACGATTTTGATTATCTTAAATGCATATCGTAGAGTATTCCATAGCATAATATAAGCCACGTGTGCCTTTTGTCCCGTGTTTCAGGGGCAAAGACTCTGATTCCTATTTTACCCAGATACTTTTTCTTTTTCTCACAGCAGTATATGCGGTGTCTAGAATTTATAAAGTTTTCTTGATATTAATGTCGAACATGATTACTTCCAAGAAAGCACACGCCAAAGATATAATTTGCTATATTTTCGTATAATTTGTGCAAACATATTATGACATCAATGTCATACAATACCCAACAAAATTATCTTTTTAAAAAAGGTATAAAGAAGTGCCAAATAGACGCACGCATGAAACGCCTTCAGAAATCTATTTTTGTACAAAATAATTTTAATTGGGCACTACAAATGTACGAAATTAATAAAATTGTCTTTTTAAAAAAAAAAAAGTTAATTTTTTCTACAAAAGTAATATGAAAAAAATGCGCCAACTATGAAAATGGATGTTTATACGAACTAAATCCACTTTTATAAATAATTATTTGTACAAATTTTACAAATATTTTAATACAAATTTTACTACAAAAATTTGACGCCGTTAAACCGAATAATTTACTTTAATACAAAATCGCTTTCTTACAGCTTAACTTTTTTATATCTTTGTTTAAAAAGATAATTTTGTTGGGATTTCATTTATTTTGTGTCATATGTCGCTCCATATTTGAGAAGTCAACTTATAGTTATTTTGAAATCTTTCATCTCATGTATGTTTTGATTTACAAAAAAAGGTAAGTTAGAGAATCAAAAATATAAATAAAAATTTTAAATGTGATTTTTGTAAATGTATGAAAAGAATTGTATTAATTAGAATAAATTATTTTGGGAACAAAGTATTTAAGTACTTACTTTTTAAAGTTTAAATTGCTCAATATCGCCACTGATTTGTTTAAAGCACTGTCATTGATATAATTCGAAATATTAAAAATTTTAAAATTTTAAACTTGTTGATAGCGCAATTAATTTTATTACAAGAAATCGTAAATTTTATAATGTCTACACAGAAAAAAAATGTAATACAGCCAATAACATATGTGATTGCGGGCTGCCAACTACATAAAATACTCAATACAATAATATTTGCTATTAATGCAAGTACAATGTTGATATTGCAATAGCATATATTATTGTATTGAGTATATTTTTAATTGGCAGCCCGCAATACTATATCTTATTGAATATATTACTTTTTTTTTCAGTGTACGATATCAATGATATTGTCGCATTCTTTAAAGATCTTGATTAGCGTTGAAAATTTGAAGTGTCAAAATTTAGATGGCGAATGGGATACAGAAAATGTAGGTAAAAGAAAGTAAATGAGCATAAATCCAAATTGGTTCGAGAGTGTTGTTAAGCATTGCCACCGCCATCGAATTGAGAAAGAGAAAGAGAAAGAGAGGAACGGTAGCAACGGGTCGCACGTGCATAAAGACGAACGAGTTTCGCCGTCTCTGATGACTGACGACGTGTTGAAAGTGTTCTCGATCGAGAAAACAACAACCCGCGACCGAGAACGCGGAGTTAGCCCTACACATTTGCGTCCTACGCATTCCTCCCGCATAATTCTCCGTGTAACGTCGTGATTTTAACCCTCGCGACAATTCCCGAAAATCAATCCGACCAGAATGAACAAAAGAAGTCTGGCGTCTAGACGACTGGATATTATGACGTTGAAGCGATGAGGGGGATTTCATTATTGTCTTCTTTCTTTTTTTGCTTTTTCCTGGCTGTCTACATTTGCATTTTTATCGCGTAAAATTCGGCGATTTAATTAACGCTTTTTAAATGTTTATTTGGATTTGTATTAATGTAATATATAATATATATATATTATACTATATATTATATTATTCTTAAGAAGAATAAGAACAAAGAAAAAGTTTTTTATACATTACTCTACACTGAAATGTAGGCTTATATTTTATAAAATATACGAATCGGTGAATTTTTAATGAAAATGAGAAAATAATTAATATTTATCTGCGAGTTAATGTTTATCTTTCTGAGATATGTAAAATATAATAATATTCTGTTAGCATAAAAATATGAAAATGTGTTATCAGAATTTTTAATTATAATAAACATTCAAATAAACTACCTAGTTTTCTAGAAAAAACACATTTATTCAAAATTATTCTTTTCTTAACTTTATTTAAAATAATAAATTTGTTAATTATTTATAAGGAGAAAAGAAAAATAATGGGGTATAAAATGAAGAATATAGATTTTACTACAGAGAAAAAGAGAGAGAGAGAAAGAGAGAAAGATTTGAATCACATATGCGTGATTTGTACAAATATGTATATAAATAGAATAACAAATAAAAAATTGAAATATATGATTGTTTTTGCAAGATATTTTTGAGACTGATTTAGCTCTCTTAATATCGAACGATATAAACGCTTCGTATATTTGTCCTGAATTCTAAATATCTAGAATCGAGTGCATTGTACGTTATTTGTTACCTCTTGCCGTCTTATCAGCGTCGTCGCGTATACTGTGTATGCAGCAAAACTTAGTGATAGTAATGCAATGTCAACGACCTGATACATCAATGCGGACCTACCTGACACCAGTTCTAGATATAGTCATTCGTCATTCACCTCTCTGAGAAACTCAGAACAAAAATTTTTGAACATTGGTTAGATTTACAAGCTTTGCTTTGTGTATCTATGTTATTTAATTACGTATATAAATGTAATGTCACATTTTTCGACAATGTTTTTTTTAACACACACACACACACACACACACGCACACACACACACAGAGAGAGAGAGAGAGAGAGCTCTTGAAAAATCAAATACTTTTTAAAAGATTTTACATATAGAGAGAGAATATAATGACATAATAAAAAGAAAATTTTCTCTTTTGCTTTCTCTTTTTTTTCTCTTCCGAATATTATACAAAATTTAAATTATATTTTAATTCTTTTATTAGCAGAAATAGCAAAATTAATCTTACAGCAATACTCTCTCGTTGTATTTTAATTTAAAGTATATTAAATAAACAATTTTTATTACATATTTTTAAAAAGAAGGTATATGTGAGACTAATGCATGACATGCCAATAAAAATTTTCTTAATATTAAAATATTAATATTCAGTGGAGAAATGACCTGCGATAATTTTATTATCGCGCTTGTTTAATTAAGTATAACGAAGAAATATTTTATACCATTTTTATTCTCTTTATTCATAAATACAAATGAAGTTTTATTTTACACAAGAGAAATGCTGTTGCCGGAAGTGAATGTTATCTTTTCAAGGCAAAAAGGTGAATAAAATAATATTAATCCTTAATAGACCGCAATAAACATTTAAAATTGCTTCGTCACTTTTATTTAAGTAAAAAATATGATCAAAATTTGGACTGTTTATACAAAAATTATTCTTGTTCTAAATTATTATATAAACAACTTTTTATTTCAATGCATATTATGCATACATTTTTTTACACATACATTTTTTTACATTATGCTTATACAGGGTGTCCCAAAACATGTGGGGCAACGCTCGTAAAAAGGTAGAAGGGATCGAAATGAACTTAAAAGTCCAATATTGTCTTGGGTTAGGTCCACCAATAATCGAGGTATTAGTTTTTCAAATTATGCGAATAAGAGCGCGCCGAGGGAAGAGCTCGATCCGCGTTCGAGCCATAACACGGAAGAAAAAAAAATATATCGTGAATGTATGGTAAGCTTTTATTAATTTACTGTTTACAATTACGATAGAAATTAATCAAATTATTTGCAGATTCCATCACGTTAATATCTCGATTATTGGTGGACTTAACCCGAGACAATATTGGACTTTTATGTTTATCTCAATCTCTTTTTACGAGCGTTGACCCACATGTTTTGGGACACCCTGTATACTTTCTATGTATATAAATTTTACTTTTATATATTACAAATTGATAGTGCTAAATTTTCTTGAAAAATGCAAACATCCTCAAAGGCACACTTGATTGAAAAAATTGTTGATTTTTCGCAAATGTTAAACATTTAAAAATTTTGATACGATGGAGTCCATCAACCTAATAGAATTATTTCAGCATCAGCATCGCTGATGCTGAAAACGCAGATCTCTCATGTGCGATGCGTTGGGATCACGTACACGCTATAATCGCAGTTGTGATGGAGAGTTGCGTGACCATGAACAAAGACTACCCTTGATCTTGGGCAGCGCCATACGATTGTCACGAATTAGCACTGTTATCTATGCGCGCGAGATGTAAGACCGTTTTACACGACATGATTTAATTGTCCGCGGTCTGAATTGTTTTTATTTTACCGGCTCAGCGAATATCGGTCAAATCAGCATTGAGCCAGCATTTTGTACGCTGCAACAAATCACAAATACTATTCGCGTTTATGTTCGCGCGTGTTCGCAGTGCAATGAAGCGTTCGACAATAAGTTCTGCCTACCACATATTAGAACTAGCGAACCTATGAAGTTCATATTGGACGTAAGATTATATTCAGAAGTCCGAATTCAGAAGTGGAAGTCCGCAGATCGAACCTAGCGACTTTTCAATTTCAACGTTCAGTTTGTTATTTATTTCGATAATGAAATAAATCAGATTTTACAACTTATAAAATACTCATCAACTTATAGAATACAATCCAATCTATAAACTTGTAGTGTATTTAATTTTTATTTATGAAGCACGTAAAATTGTGAGAGAGCTTGCTAAAATAATGTACAGTTTAATATGTGTACTTGTAATGTACTCAATTGTTATTTGTTCTATAAAACAAATAAAATTGTAAGTAAATAATCGATTAAAATTTGATACTATTTATATTTAAAATTATAATATATTTTAAATAGTGTAAAGAGGAAAATATAAATATGAAAATACAAATATAGAATAACAGATATCGATAATATGGAAAGAAAGTGCAACATAAGCAGTATACACTAAAAAAAAAATTTAGTTAAATTAACTGGAAATCTGGTTGATGTGAACTAACGGTTCGGATTTTAGTTGAATCACAGATCAATTAGCTGAATCACAGATTAATTTTTGTTGAATTAATTGGAAATCTGGTACGATCAACTAAAATCTGAACCGTTAGTTTAATTCCAGTTAATTCAAGATTTTTTTTTTAGTACACGTGCGCACTTTTGTTTTTTGAATTTAAAAAATAGAACTTTTAAAGCTTTTTTACATATTTAAAATGTAAAGTATGTCTGAAAAATTGAATTTATGTAACTCCCTAAGCAAATATATTTAAATAACATTTAATGAGACTAGAATTATCAATATTTGACGGAATCATTCTTGAGTGTTTACTTTACATTTATGTGCTATATACATATAATTACGATTAAAATATCCTTTTATTATCTATATAACGAAACTTGTGTCTTTCTTCCAATATTATATAACCGACCTTCCTTATTGAATTAGTTTAAAGCTGTACATTGTAATCTATTACTTATGTATAATGCAACTGATGATATACCACTTATCGTTTTCGTATCGACTCTTTAAAATAGAATTTCTATATAGTATTAGAATTCTCTCTCTCTCTCTCTCTTTCTCTCTCTCTCTCTCTCTCTCTCTCTCTCTCTCTCTCTCTCTCAAATACTTGAGAATTCAGTTTTATAATTCGCATCATAACACTAATTCATGCGTATAAAAAGTACACTGAGAAAAAAAAAGCTAGATAAATATTTCTTTGAATAGTGCTAATAACATATTTTATAGAAAATCAATAATATTTATTTCAAACAAGTAATATTTTTTAAATTATAGAAAACTATTACTTGTTTTAAATAAATATTATTGATTTTCTATAAAATATGTTATTAGCACTATTCAAAGAAATATTTATTTAAATTTAGTTTTTTTTTTTTCAGTGTATGCATCAAATGAATATTTAAAAGTGTATGCTTAAGTATTTTGCAATTGAACTCTGTTTTATTTGCTTTAATAACAAATGTTAAATATATTAGAAAAGCTAGTTGATTTTTTACGCGATTTAGTCATTGAGTTGTAGAGCTGCTTGTCGCGCGGATAAAATTATGTAGTTTTTTGCACTATAACAAAAAATATTGTAATATTGTTAAATTTTATCGATTTTTAAAATTTATTTTTGAAATTTTTTGTTATGGTACAAAATATGTTGTATTAACGTAGTAGCCATCTTAACGTTTATAAATCTTTTATGCAAAATGTTAAAAGAAGATTGAGTTTATATGATAAATAAGATTAGATACTTTCATAACTCAGTCTTGTTCTTTGTAAAATGTAATTACTTGTAAAGGTTGAGTTATTACGTCTCGTGCACTTACACGATCTTATCAATAATGTAGCAGTTCTGAACTAACAAGTATCGTCTTGATATGCAGAAAAGCTCTGAAAAAATGAAGGATGATGTGGATGAAGAGGACTTCGGCATATCCTTTTCGGGTAATACGTCCGTTGAAAACACCGATAAAAAGACCGATAAAAAAGAAGAATATGGGTAAGTCAAGATTACCATATATTTGATTAGCATGCTAATAATTTCTTTTCGTAGTGATGCGATATTTGCAATAGGAATACATTTTAAATTTTATTATTTTATTAGAGCATTTTACCATTTTTATTACAATACATAAATCAGATGTAGATTATTTTTGTTAATTATGAATTCCCGACATAATATTTGTCGCAAATTTGAATTTTTATGTGCATGAATAATTGAATAATATTTTACATATAACGGAATAGCATTGTTTTACCTGCATGACGTACTCTTCAGTACAAGTATGATGTTATTTGCTAAGCTTACAGCTCGAGGAAGACAGACTTGATAAAATTAATGAAATAATCATAATTAATTAAATTGAAGATTACACTTTAAAGTTTAAACTAATCTACTCACTGTTAGTTTATTCATGGAAAAATACGCATAGAGCTCGTTCTCTAGTAAATCAATTGTAAATTGATCGAAGTGTTTCGTGTATGGGCGTTTTGATTTGAGAGCGTGAAGAGCTATTATATTTCAATGATACAGTTATGCTGCAAAAGTAGAGTTTACTGTTAATTCAATTATAGCTGTTTACGGATATAACTTTCTTAGGTAATCGTTGCTCTTCGGCTAATTAATCAGCCATAAGTGCGGAGCATTACTGCACTTCTATCTAATCGGCATCATCAACTTGTTGGTATTATGACACAGCTGATCAAAAGGATTTTGCTCTTTGAATTATTTAATGATATATCGGATTGTATGGCAAAGATTTTACACTAACTACCAACACCTTTACGTAGCTTTAAAATCGACAAATGTATTATTTATTTTGTTATTTATTTTTTTCTTTTTTTACGAAAACATTAAACTATAAATCTGAAATACTTTAAAATTATCTTATTATGATTCTATTGAGATCGAAATTAGAAATATAACGTTAAAATTGTATACATATGTATATTCTAATAAAATTTATTTTTATATTTATCAATAGTACATTTTAATAGTACATTTCAATAGTAATATTAAAATTTATCTTAATTCTAAGAAATATTCATTACTTATTGCTATTTTTCATATTGCCGTGAAATTATTTATAATTAATTGAATAACAGATACGAAAAGACAAAATGTTTTTCTTAAATTACTTAATATTACTTAATATTAAAATCTAAACAGTTTAATAAATCTCTAGATTTAATATTTTTAACAATCATAATAACAATTTTTTTACTTGTATCTAGAATGAGAACAATGGGATGTTTTTTCAATATTTTTGTGATATTTTACTACAGTCTACATATAAAGTTGTTACATCGAAATTGTAGACTATAACTTATTTGCAGACAAATAGAGAGAAAAGAATTCAATATCTCGCACGATCTTCGACTATATACTGCAATAAAAGAGTTATAAATGTATATTTACTTTGAATAAGAATTGATAAAAAAGAAGAAATGTCGATGTCACAAAAATACAGATTATTGGATTGTAGCGGCAAATATATGAAATGTCACGTGGAATAAAACCTTATCGAATAATACGACGTGCGCGCGATTACTGCGATTACTGTTTTGAGGATCACATTTACGAATTTTATTTGTCCATTCGTTTGAAACACGAACCGCATACAGTCGGAAAAAATCGCAGATATCAGATCGTCGCATTGGGTAGATCGGACCAGAAATACAATGCTTCGTTTGTTATACTCACACTGATAGAAATTTAGCAAACTGCGCAATCCATTTTTTAAACATTGACCTTCGCATTCTCTGCAATATCGCTTGATGCATTTGGACTCCATTATACTAGCTAAAAGTTATCAAAAAAATTGCAGATTAAAAAAATTTTTTTCTTTTCTAGATTTATTTATTCTTTTTTTAATGAAAAAAAAAATTTGGTAAATACCTGTCATGAATTTTAGCCCTGAAAAGAAGAAAATAATGGAAAAACTAATTTCTAATGATATATGCGAAATGACTTGCTCGATATTTTGCTGTAATTAAGTAAATAACTTTTAAATGAATAAGTAGACTCAAATAAACTTTTGCAAGAATATTTGTTGAAGTTTTATTAGTATATGTACACAATTTGATGTAATGCTTTTTTCTGATCAAATTTGCAAATAAATATAAGATGCAATTTTACATAAGAATTAAAAGCAAACAATAAATTAAAAATAACTTAATCTAATGAAAAAATTATGTTTGAATTTTATACTTAAACGTAATAACAATCTATGAAATTTTTAAATTTTTGGTAACATTATGAGATAAATACATCTTTAAATCACCCTTAAAAAATTATTACTCTCGAGTTTTCTTTAATATTTTTTAGTCACAACTTTATGTATCATAAAAGTCATATAAAATCCCCGCAATAGCTCATCATTCGACAGATCGAAGTCCTGATCATTGAAAATAAATTTTTCTAATAATAAACTATTTGTTTAAGAGAAGCAAGATATAAAAATAAACTTGCATTGACATGTTTAACTATGGTATATATAGTTAGTGCAGTTTAGAAAAATATATTAATACATATACATATATACAAGAATTTATGATATCTTGCATTATGAATCATAATTAACGATAAAATACAATTTTACTAACCATCTGCTTAATTAATTACACATTTAACTATGCAATCTGTACAATTAAATAATAATGTTATAATATTATAAGATTATACACACATATACACACTGATATTTTCATGTTATGCTGAAAGAAAATGATTCGTCGGTTGAATATAGTTAAAGGAGTACATCATACGAACGCATAATAATTCATAATGCGAAAGAGAAAGGAAAAACGGATACAACGGCTTATTTCATTACATATATGCTCCGAAACTTCTTTCTTATCGCGAAACTGCGGTGTGAGCGACGCCTAATAACGTATCGTTATCACGTCGGTCGCACGAATAGACGAGCGACGGGAGAAGTCTAGGGGAACGATTGGTCGTATCCGCGTGGGGGTAAGCGCTGATTGGTTATCGAGAGTGGGGGGTAGCGTTCGTCGTGCAGTTCACGTCCGACTGCCGTGAGTTGCGGTCTCGCTAGTACGCTCCATTCTGTTTCTTTCTCTCTCGCTTGTATTCTCCTTTCATCTTTTTTCTTCCTTTTCAATCTTCGGAAAAGGCTGCGTGACGTTCAGCGGCTGACACTTTGCAGATACCCGCGCATAAGTGCACGATGTTGCCACGTTGTCGCGGCGCGTCGTAATTTTTTTTTGGTGTGGTGTGTGTGAAAAACGCGTGGTTTCTCGCGCGCGTTACGTAATCATATCTCTCGCTTGTGGCCGGCAAGTAGTAAACAGGTGACGACGACGGAGGAACGAAGCGGAACGACGGCGTCGCGCCGATAGCGATTGACCTTTTAATAAAACGCAAACCGCGTCGCGTGTAAATTGCGCAAAATAGCAGCTGGCCGCTAATCGACGGTGTTTGGAATAAATCACCGCTCCGCATTACGGTGGACACTGTTCGGTATACTGTGTCAAGGCCGGCGGCAAGTTCGCGCCTCGTGTGTGTCAGTTCGGAGCGCATTTTTCTGCGCAATACCGGAGGAAAAGAACAGAGAGAGAGAGAGAGAGAGAGAGAGAGAGAAAGAGAGAGAGACGAAGAGACGAAGAGAGAAAGAGAACACATAGAAAAGAAAAGAGAAATTGCATCTTTGGTCACCCTGTATCGCGATCATTAAGACTTCGCGATTGCGAAGTTCCTCAAGATTTGTCTCTAATCTACAAGACGATGTCAAGGCCGGTGTCAACTTCCGGCGAACGTTTTACGAGTGGCAGAAAACGCATGACATAGCCGCCACTGTTCATCATCAATTGCACGCGCGCACGCATTTGCGCGTTCGTCAAATTGTCAACGAACTTGGTCGGGTTTGGATAGAAAATCCAAATATATACAATTTAGTTTTGGGTTGGCAAGTTTCAATGTAACGAATACTTGTGCGCGAAATCTGCAGGGAATAGAGTTTGCACGAAGGAACGTCGCACGGTCGATGTTTGTCGATAGAAACGCGAAACGCGATATATCGCGATAGTCGTAGCGGAGTACTCTCCCGCGGGAATACCATCGGAACATTCAACGCCGGCACTGTACGCTCCGGTACGATCAATAGATCAAGCTCGCCTAATGTTTGTCGTGGATCGAGGCGAGGCGAGAATTATCTCGACGCGCGAATAAGTTATCGAGCGACCGCGATTAATCACCGACTAACCGGCTAATTTTAATTCGACCGGCAAACAAGCGCCGTCGCCATTGCGATAAGGCGCCGAGAGAAACATCGATTCTCTGCTGACGATGTGTCTTCGTATGCTGCTGTTTTTCAGTTCTCCATAGCGAGTGACACGAGGCACACCTGCGGCCAACTACGACCTATGTTTAGTTGACGCAAACGAGCGGCTATTGAGTAAGCTGTGGATAAAGACGAGTCGCAATATCGACACCATAAAAATTATAAGACAATATCGACCGATAGACTGTAGCGAATTGAAAAATTTTCTATTTGAAATGGCAAACAAGGACGCGATGGGCGTACGTACTTTGTACGGGTAGACGTATAAGAGCCACTCTTTCTCTCTCTTTTTTTCTTTTGAAGACATTTATATGTATCTCGAAATATACAACATGCAGCCCACAGTATGTGGTCCGCCAAATATGTGGTACAAACGGCATCAGCAAGCATCCCTGAGGGATTTGCAACCCCCGCAACCCCCGCAACCCCCGCAACCTCCGCAGCCCCCGCAGCACCCGCGGCAACAGATTCTCCATCCGGGGATCGGCACGGATGAACACCTGCTGTATCAATCGCAGCAACAAATTCTCTATCCAAGGATGGATAATCTCGCGCCCCAGCCGCAGCAACAAACTCTCAATCGCATGAATAAACCTACGCATCAACCGCAGCAAGAAACTGATCCAGAGAAGAGTAAAAGCATGCCATCAAGGTCAGTCTCGTTGTCTTATTACGAAATAAAATCGCCGGGTGTAAAGCGGATTGGGTCCGCGTCCAATTCGTCCTGTTCCAATTCGATTGAGCGCAAACTTTATCAACTTTCAACCAACTAATGACGCGAAGTAAATTCCTCTACCTTCATCTAAACACAGTTTTTATTTTTTTGATAATATAACTTAAAATTATAATTTAATTTCCAACTTATATAATTTAATTTTTTTTACTACATATATGCGCGCGCGCGTGTGTGTGTGTGTGGTGCACACACACACACACACACACACAAAAACACATATATATGTATGTATATAACAAGATATAATTTTATTGACATTTTACCTTTAGCCTCACCGTGCGCATGTATAATAAATGATAATGAGAAAGATGTGTATTGATTTCACGGTACCACTTATACTCTACGAATTGCATCCAAATGAGGAATATTTCAGAATTCCGGATCGTCAATTTAATAATGTTAATTTATTTGATCAATCTGTAATTAGTCTTTCTTTAAGAAAATGTAGAGAGTTTATCATATATAATATATTTACTGCTGTTTTAGTATCTGTGTATGAAACGTTTCGAAGCAGTTTGAAACATTTATTTATGCTTTGAAATTGAATACTGAAAAATCATAAAGTTATACACACACACATATATACATATGTGCGTGTGTATAACGTGTAACACATATATATATATATATATATATATGTGCGTATAATTTTTATTATTTTTCAAGAATTCTATGTATTTCATATTATTATAAGCAAAACTTTATGTACAATATTAATATTTTATATTAAAAAAGAAAACTTACAATTAGTCGATATGTATATTTTATTATAAAACGACTTGTAAATGTAACAAATTAACAAACAGTAATAATTAGCTCGGTTTAAAACAAAAAAAGAAAACAATAGGAAAATTAAATGATATAAAAAAATATTATAAAATGTTGTGTATGACCATATGTATGAGTTACACGCATTTTCCAACAAATTTGAAAATGCAAAAATATTAACATTTTGTACCGCATATGTATAACATTGTATATGTATCTATTATATTTTAATACATGTGCATATGTATACACATTATATTTGCCATAATATATCAGCATTTACGGTTTGTGTATTTTAATGGCATATAAGGCCTTGACGTTTGCTCTATCTAATTGTAAGTATATATAATCGGTGTGTTGTCATTGTGTAAAAGTATTTTATTCATAGATATAAATGCATAGTTGCATTTTTGTAACAATCAACTATTCGATGGTGATTTATTCTCACCATAAACGCAACAATATCAAACACCATGTCTTATTTCTTACACATTTTATGATATTTTAATTCCGCTTATTTATTTGCCTTTTGTCTTCTCTCAAAAGTCTCCGATAATCTTTGACAGCTTCTTCAAAAACTGATTTTCGCATTTTCATTCAAATATTACTGCAATTAGTGTTTCCGTTTTGCATTATCTATTGTGTCAACGCATATTTATGGTCTGATTAAATCTGACATAAAAATAAGCGTGAATAATTTTGCAAAAGAATACAAATTTTATTGCTTTTTTAGTTTTACAATTTTACGTACCTATCTCTTCTCTATTTTTTTTTATACAAGCAATACAAAGTAAAAAAAATTTTTTGTTGAAACCATTAATCGATATTATCTTATTACTTATTCACAATATTACAAAACTACGTTATGTTTAATAACATTGAAGATTAAACGCGATTTTATCACAAAATATCTTTGTTGTGATTAGTTATCATAATCTAGAACTCATATCAGTAAACTTTACATTGAATTAATATTGTATAATTACGTTTATACACGGAAAGAACGGTTTTGCTAAAAAGTGTTAAAAAATTTAGCTAGCTACAAATCTAAAAAGAATTTTAATGGTTGAAATAATTTGAAAAGCATTCAAACACGATGAATAAAGTAACAAGAAATTTTAATATTCTTGCAAATAATTTTAATAATCTACATAATTATTTTGATGGTCCAATAAAATTATTTTTAGATTTAATTAAATATTTAGATACTGTTTGATTTCATAAAAATCGTTTCTTTCCATGTATATTATCCTAAAAAATTTAGTATACGATAAAAAATGAATTAAGATCGTTGATGAGAATAAAATAAAAGTTTATTATGCTGTTACATATTACGAATAAGTTATCTCGTTACAATCCGGAATAGATTTTTATCTCTAAGATTCAAAATAAAACATTCTATGTTATTTGACCTCTCATATTATACATATTTAAAAGTTTATATGATTTATTATTAATGACAGTTTGACTTGCAAATATGCATGGTAATATTATCACACATAGCCACCTCAGGAACTGATAAGTTTATACACAAGTAGCGTTAAAAGTATGAGAAGTCACGTGTCACACGTGACAATAATTGACTACAATAGAAACTGGCGACTTAAAAACTAAATGTGAATAATGTATAAAACTAAAGATTTTAATACATTTGTTATTTGAGTTATTTTATTCTAATCATCAGGTACAATGTAGATTTATGTATTATAACTAATTTTTAAAAAATTCTCGAAATCTCGAAATTCTCGAATCTTCTATTTTACAAAGTACGCTTTTTATTATCACCGTAATTGAAAATTACTTATAATATATATAAAAACAAAATATATCTTTATGAAAAAATACTATTGGACTCGCAAAAAAATTATTGGAAATTATTGGGAAATTATTCGCCTCCAATATTGTTCACTATTAATTCCAATAATTTTTTCACGAACCCAATAATACTTCTCCATAAGAGTAGATAATGTTTAAACTAAAAATTTGATAATTTTTGTGACTACGTTTTTTTTTTGTTTCAATTTTTTTCGGTGTAATTTTACATTTATTTTTTAAAATTGTAATCAGATTTTAAAATTTTATCTAGAAATGTGATTATATTGCTTATTTTTAAGAGTATTTTTAAGAGTTATAAATTTCTAGTAAAAGAAAACGGTGACCAACTATATAGAATGCAAAATATAGACGGAGAGAATTTTCTCTTAAAAATTACTCTGAAAATCGTGGTAATTGTGAGACAACGTAAACCTTGAAGAATTTTACCATACTTTTAATAAAATTTACTAAAATTTAGTACAATTTTAATAAAATTCGGCAAAGTTTTAGTAAATTTTGTCCAAAGTATAGTAAAATTCTTCAAGATTTACGTTATCCTACAATTACCACGATTTTCAGGATAATTTTTAAGAAAAAATTCTTTTCGTGTAGCATTGTTTTGCCTATAATTTTTATAATCTATTTTATTTTGTAACTGTTAATTTATTCATATATATTTATATATACAAATGTGGTTACTTATTTTCATAAAATTTATTTATGTTTTGTATTACCGGAAAACTATTCAAAAAGAGTGAATTGTTAGCAAAAAATATACTTTTTAATCAGAAATTTAAGAAAAATGTATTTATTTTTACAATTTGATTTATCTTGTAAGTTTATAAATTACAAAAGTCAGAAAATGGATACATTATCATGACGATACATAATATGTAGACAATCGACAATTATTACTAATAGTTACACGTGTACTTATGTTAAACTATGTCTAATCAATACGAAAGTCTTACCAAAGTCTTACGAGGGATCGTGTTCATCCGCTTTCTTCGAATCAAATATTATATCAAACAAGACAAGCGACTTATCGCATGAAGACAAATGCTGCATGGTTCTGTACGGTTCCGAATGGTTCTCTACGGCTTGATTTCACATGGCGAATTAATTTAACTCGACGACTTTTATAAGGAACGAAATAATAACGTTAATGATAGCCTATCTCGTTTACATGCTCTCAAGAGTAATCTTCGTGATAGAGCCAAAAGAGCAAAGGGAATATAGTATATATATATCATATAGTCGGTACTAGCTTTATATTTGACAATTATAGTATATGTCGGTGATTTATTTAATAATTGGTCATTGTGTGTTCCAAGAAAGGATTCAACTGGATAATGGATGAACAAGAAACTATAATTAGATCCTAGGATATATGAAAGAGAATATCGAATAATTACGGAATTATATAATTCAAAGATTAACTGTCGGAAACATTTGTGCTATAAAAATTAGAATATAAAATTGTATAAAGTAGCTGGTATGTGTCTCAAAGGTTTTGCAGTTTTTAAATCTTTATTATTATTAATTAATGAAGTGAAAAAACATGTATAATCACGGTTTTTTATTAACTTTAACGAGATAATTAGTTGTTTGTCGTATACCTCTTGCTCTTACTGGCTGCTGTTAATATTTTTTTACTATTTTTTTTATACATTACAAAGTTAGCAAAAATACAGATAATTAACATACTTATCTGTAATTTATGTCACTGATCGCTGTTCCTGACGTACATTGGATGGGAATATTTGCAAATCATTTGAGGCTTTTTGGTTTGCAAATCTGAGTTTCTCTGTACTTATGACGTCATTGCCGTTGAAAATAATTTCGATTGTAATGTTCATGTATGATCGCCTGTACCTTATTCGTTCACTCGCTCGTACCACCTCTCGATTCCGTGCAATCGATCTAATAAATATAAAACATTGCTGCATAATCCGTGTCGTTCGCTGATTCGTGTATACGTATTAAAATTATTGTAAATATAAATTTGCAACCTTTGTTTTGCTTTTGTACTCAAGTCGGATTTAGATTTTCTTATTAGTTATAATTCAAGTTTAATTATCGATAAGTCCAAATAATTTAAAAACTTAGATTTGCCAAAGTTAATGAAGTGTTAACAACATTACTTGTTTTATGATCACATAAGAGCATAAAGACTCATCTAATTTTTTTAAGCTTTTTGTAACTGAAAGCTTTTAACTGATTCGAAATTATTCAAAAACCACTCGAATTCGTCGCGGTTTTAAGGTTGCGGTTCATCCGATTATCAAGAATGTCGAGTAATTAATATGCCTATGTGTCATCTTCCTTTCGCGTGCTTTTCAGTAAACGACGAATAAAAAATACAACCTTTTCTGATTTTATAAAATACGATTCTTGAATACAATTAATTCGGAAGTTGAAGATTAATTCTTATTCTACTCCTGGCACAAAACTTAATATAACTTATTATTATTTTATAAAGATATTATCTTTGATGTTCCATAATTAAAAAGAAAAATAGAATTTAGTCTAGTCGTCATCTTTAGACGAATGTAAAAGATATTTGATGTTTCTAAGAAATATTTTCCTAAAAAGTATTTCCTAAAAAATTAAGCAAAAAAAATGTACAAAAAATTTTTTGTGCGAGAAATATTGGACGTTTGTTGTTTTGATTCTACGGTCTGTATATTATTTAAAAACGAAACGATTTTTTATATCAGTACTCTAAAACGTTTGATGTCGTTCTATGAATAAAAAAGCGCAAATCGAGACATGTTATGTGAAACAAACATCAAATAGCTCTTTTATCTCCATACTGCAGTTGCTTGTTTTCATTCTAAAATCGATTTATGTAACTGCGTCGAAAACATAAGTTTTATCAGATTGCTACGGTAAACAAGTAATAGCTTTAAGGGGATCCGGGAGTGACAGAGTTACCGACATTTTTTAGAGAACTTGGATTTTTGAATTGGAGTAACAGAATGCAAAATCCTTTTACAAGATTAAAGTACGCACAAAAATGAAGGGGGCGACATACGATTTGTTCTGATAAATAAAAAAAAGTTGTTATTTATTAGTCACCTAACGATAATATTTGCTTTATACGAAAAATCTATAGTTTATATGTATCAAATAATCACGTTGCCCCCTAGAAAAAACTCAGGAATAATATCGTGCAATTAGAAATAAGATTAAAATCCTAAAAAAAAAAGATTTGCATTCCACAAATTGGAAAATGAAAAAAACGAAAATTTAGGTTATGTACACGTAAAAGTTGATAAGTAGAGCAATATGAGAAAAAATTTTTTTCGTTTTCAATATAAAATCCAATTCATAAATTGATATTTAATATCAATCTACATTAATTCTGGAAAAAGATTTCTAAATCTATACAAGAAATACATATGAAATCTCATTAATGATGTGCACGAATGGCTCTACATTATCGACCTTGATCAAATTGCAAAGGCACTCCTGGATCCCCTTAAGATATATGATTTGCGTTACAGAACTTATAAAGTTAAATTATCCTTAAATAATGTTAAATTATCCGTTTATCACATTACTACAGACATTTAAAATAGAAATTATTATTTGATACTTGTGTACTTAAATGTTTTATTCATTAATTATAATTAATTAATTATAATGCATATATCTTTAACAAAATTTTAAATAAATTCGAAATTTAGAATTAAACTTAAAATTTTTTTTCAATTATTTAAATTACAGTTTAAGATCTTTGAACAGAAACAATACAGAACCTTTCAAAGCACACATTGAATATATTTGAATATTACGAATGGAGAAAAAATATGTCAATAATTAGTAAAGGCTAGTGCGAAAGGGTTAATGTTACTTTGAAATTAATTGAATAGCGTTCGAAGCAAGAAAATCTTGAATAGTCGTCTTGTTTGCTGATCACCGCTCATTCGCAGGTCATTCATACTTTGTCATTATTTGAACCTGTTTGTACTGCCTAGGCCTCATTGATTGGTTTGCCGAAATTGCCTGTAGAAACACGTAACCTTCAAACGTAGTCGTAGTCAGAGGTGAAGGCTAAAGACAACCGCGAGTTTCTTCTGCGCGTTTAAGAGGATTCTAAACTGCTCGTCAAACTTGATCGAGGTCGATAATGTAGAGTCATTTAGGCACGTCATTAACAAAATTTTGTATGTATTTCTTTTATAGATTTAGAAATCCTTTTCCAGAATTAAAGTTTATGTATTATGTTTATTGAACACACTGTTATCGTCTATACTTTAATTGTGGAGAAGGATTTTAGAACAAATTGTACAATTTTGTCGATAAAACAGATAGGATCCCCTTAAACACGGAAAACTTTTTTTCTAAAGTTCCTAGGCTTATTCTAAAAGCACAGTATTGTTCTTTGCTAAAATGCCAAGTGCGCCTCATGCTTATTTTATACGTACAAAGTCTAAAACTTTTATACGCAGCAAATGTTTTCACGAGTCGACTACAGAAGTCGATAACAAAACTATCATTTTCTAACTTTCTTTCGTTTTTTATATGAAATTGATCGCAGCGCACCGCGTTACTATCTGTACTTTAATTTTGGAGAAGGATTTTCAATTCCATGCAATCAATAAAAAGATTTCGGTGTCCAAAAAATTAGTGATAAAACAGAGCAGTTTAGTATCCCCTTAAGGATGTATCCGACATACAATCTTAGACAAAAGTGCATGAAATTTGAAATATTTAAATATCTATACCTAACGCATTGTAAATCTAGATGTAAGAAACTTGAACGATAGTTGGAGTCTTATTTTTACTCTTACAAAGGTATTTTTTACGTATTTGCGATTTTTTTCACTTATGAATTTAAACTTTTGACAGTGAAAATGCACAATTATCTCAAGTTATATTTTATTTCTTTAAAACGGTATAGTGAAGACAATTGAAACTTGGCAGATATTTTCATCTATTCATATACTAGATGTACAAAAAAAAATCAAAACATTGGTACTATTTCTTCTATATTTTTTTAGCTGTTTCATCCGTCAAGATCGTCATTTTCCATAAGATAGAAAAGGATACCATGTAAAATTAGTGAAAATTAAAATAGTTATAACTTAGCAACCGTTTAGTGGATGCGTTTTCAATTTTTTGCAGTACAATAGGGAAACTAAAAGAACCATTTCTCAAATTTTTAGCAACTTTGTACCATTTTGAACTTCAGTCCGATACATCCTTAAAAAGATGTAGATACTACGGATGTCAAATTCTCGCTAACTGTGAAGTAAAAGATATCTTTTGCATCTAGTTTCATATATTAACATTACTTAAAATAGATGTTCAAAATATTTATTTTTTAATGAAAAATTAAAAAAAATGTATCTAAAATTAACAAAATCTCTTTAAGTAATTTTAATTATTCATTATCCAACCGTTTAATAAACCGTAAATTAAAATTATAATAAATAAAAATTTGTTATGTTTTTGTTAAGAAAAGAAAAATTAAACGAATTAAATTGATAACTAAACGAATCTGATATCGTTCTATTTCTGAATGTAAAATAAACTGAATAGATATCTAAATGATATAATGGAAAGTAATTTCAGCGTGATAAAAATATACGATTTAGCAAAAAGACTTCTGCCCTTTCTATGTATGGCATCGTAGCCGAAAAGCGTATTTTTTTCTTTTTTTTTCCGATTATAAATATTGACCCTTTGGAAAAATAATATTGAATGAAATAATTGATTTTAATTTTATTAACAAACTTAATAAAGATCAATTTTTCTTAATTGCTTTATTCAATACCTATACACTTATTTATCCTGCGTGCATTCAGCAAAAGAAGTAATGCACGATTGGGTATACAATCACGTATTACTTTCATGATACTCGGGACCAAGTGAGTCGCCTCCTGAATGGACATCTAAGTATGAATTGATGTTCCGCGTTCACGTACCTTACAACGCGTTCGATCATCGCACAAGTACATTACTCGAGGAAGGAGCTCATTTGTTCACAAGCTCACGTGATTGATACTAAAAAATTATAGCGATTAAGAATACTTTTTTGGCGGTTTAATCTCTTGTTGCATGTTTTTAATTAAAAAATTATCTTTAAAAAAATATATGTAAATTTAAAAAAAAATATAACTAATAATTTTTCTATAATAGCTGTTATATTAAAAAAATCGAATGTAATTATAAAATATTATCTTGAAATAACTTTTGACGCTCCTCGCAATTTTCATATTAGACGAAAAAGTCACGCATATTCTTTTCTTATTATGAATGCATTGAGCTTGAATTGATGATAAAATCATTTTATATAGTATGTATATCTAATGATAGTAAAGAAAAAATATACAATATAGTAAAAAATAGTAAATTCAAAAAAGTTTTCAATTGTATAAGGCTCTCCTGATTTTAATTAGTTTAATCAATAACAGACGATATGGCTGTATGGTAAACGGAGCAGGAACTCGTTTATTCGCAAACTATGTTCTCTCTTTTGCATCGAGTATTTTCCAACGTATGTTAATTTATTTAATTAATTACTTGCGGAACCTCGTGGGAACGTGGAGACTAATTTCCGCTTCGCTCGTTCAACGATTGAATATAAATTTCATATCGTCAAGGATGGTTTAATAAATGTAACATTAATACGATATTTTTGTATATTATACTGTGTTACAAAATTACAAAATTATCATGTCGTGAAATGCAAAGTATCACTAGCAAATTATGTTATGATGATGAAAAGATCACAAAATACATAAATGAACGTCACACACACACACACACACACACACATGCACACACAATAGCTATGTGGAATAGGATAAGTTTTATTATATTTATAATATAAAATAATGCTAAGTTTTTTTTTAATAATAATAATAATAATTCTATGATTCCCACGATGTAATTCTTTCTGTGTCGAGTTTCGACACTCCATAAAAAAACTATTCAAGAAGTTTTTCCTCAATTCTATCAAACTTAATTCACATTGTACATTATAATCCGACTTGGTGCAAATGGCCTTGAATATAATTTGTTGAGGCTCAATTAAATATTTGCTGAATGCCATCACGCGCTGTTTTCGCCAATTTGCAGAATGCATTCCTGCACGGTCGAGGACGAATGAGTAGTAAAAAAAGCGCTTAATCCTGTAAAAGAAAAGAATCAAATCAGGTATTTTGAGTTCAGAAAGATTATATAACAGTATGATATCAATTATATAACAGTATGATAATAGGACAATTACGTGACAGTATGATACTTCATTTTACATATGTATAGTAAATCCTATTTTCTCCGCATTAACTACAAAAAAATGAAATAAAAAATTCAAGAAAATATAATTGTTAAATATTACAATCTTGAAATTGAAGTACGTACTTGGGCAATATCTGTTAAAAATTATTCAAAACAAATATATTTTCGGCATTATACTTTATTAATCTAACAATTAGAATTTTGTCTATCCTCGAATATTATGAAAAAATAAATATATGTATATATAAAGATTATTATATACATTTTTAATAAATGTATTATTCTCAATTTTTTATTTTTTTCAATTTTTTCAGATTATTTTTTTATGTTGCATATGCGCGTAATTGTCTCAGATTTCTTAAAAAAATGAAAATTTTTCATTTTACGATAAAAATGCATATTATATTTATGATAGAGATTCTTATAATATATTTTATAATTTCTTATGGAATCATTTATTTAGTAGTCCGTAGTTATATAGTGATATTAATATACAACATTTATTAAGACATTTTTACTTTTAAAACTTTTTTAATGTATATTTTAATGTTGAACTACTTCCTCGTTTTTTTTTATTCCTTTTCGATTCATTATGCAATGTCATTGTTATAAATAGCATTATCTTAAGGATTAAATATTTTATAATTTTGAGTTTAGAATCGATTAAATAACACAAGTTGACGAATGGAAATATTAAGTTTTTAACTTAAAATATTGATGTAGAAAAGATTATTGTATAAAATATAAATTGAGGCTCATAAAATCATCTTTTTCTTTACTTTAATATATTAAATATCATTAGTATGGACGCGTAGCTCACAACTGTGCTTCAAATGTTACCAGGGCGAACATTCCTATCCCGGTTTTGTATTTAGACCTTAGGCAACGTAAACTCATTACTTAACCACTGCTCGAAGTATCATGGTGCGTCGACAAAGTTCGTAATTGTGCAATGCTATTCTATAAAGTATGAAGCTCCTTTTACTTTGATAAAGTTAAATCTTGAAAAACAATGAAATATTTTTACTTATTCGCACATTCGCATAAGAATTTACAATAATTATTAAATCTTTTATGTTGGCCTAATGAATTTTACTTAAGGGACTAGTTGTGTATTTAAATATTCTCTCAAAATTTTGGTTAAACTACATTGGTACATATTTCTTTGAATTTTGATATTATGAAACTATTACATTAGTGACCAACAATCATGTTTGCATCTTTATATGCTATATATGTATAGCTATCGAATTTTGAGTTCTAATTCTGTAGCACGATGATTGCATGTGCTGTAAAGCGTAAAATCGAGCTTATAAATAAGTGATCAAGGTATGGACTCCAAAATCTTCAATATCTTGGATTATTTGGCAATAAAACGTTAACTGTCATATTTGCTATAGTGCTCGCAGTTATTTTACGGCAGAGAAGTTGTGCAAGGTCGCGATCGAGACCTCCGCAAGGCCGCTGCATTATTTTGAGTCTCGTCGTGTCAGCGTTTCGTATTTTAGTTCGCCAAGTATTCTCGCGAAAATGCGCCGCAACGAGCATTCGAGTTAACGTCGTAATACGTAATGCCACTTTCAAGTATATGTATATGTATATCGGATCGAAGAAAACGATTTATTGAGCAGCTTTTATTACATACATCTGCAAGTGCGTTTCAAAGAGCATTGTGTTGCATAAATTAAATCAGACTTAACTCTACGCGACGGAAATGTAGTCCCTCTCTTTTAGTTCTTTTTTTTTTTGCTCTCGTACTTCGTCGTGACCTTAATAGTTGTCGTCGTTGTCGTCGTCAATCGGAAAATTGTCACTTATTACCAAGTGCGTACACGCGAACGGGAACGTGAAATACGAATGCAGTTGTAGTATTTTCAGATGGCGTATTTGAGTCAAGTGCTTCGGAACTGTACACGGAGAGAATTTTCTCTTAAAATTCACCCTCAAAATCTTATAATTGTGGGATAATGTGTGACCTCGAAGAATTTTACTATACTTTTTAGTAAAATTTACTAAAAGTATAGTAAAATTTACTAAAAGTATAGTAAAATTTACTAAAAAGTATAGCAAAATTCCTCGAGGTCATACATTATCCCACAATTACCAGATTTTGAGGGTAAATTTTAAGAGAGAAATTCTCTCCGTGTAGTCTCGATGTGCAGTCACAAAAATTGCTTGCCGTTTAAAAGATATCAGAAATTACTTTATAAATCTTTACGATACAATATTGAATATAGCATGCATTTCAAAGTTTTATACGTAAGTAACTTCGTGTTACACGTTCTTCTGTTACGCAAGTACAAATTTGTACCAATAAAAATTTAGCTTTAATTTTTTTTAAGATTACAGCAGATTTTTATTTCAAAATTAAACTGCTTGAAAAATTATATCGTATTAAATTAATCGTATAGTATAGTACTTTCTTTATAAGTCTGCTTAAGAGAAAAGGATTTATAAAAGTGAGGACTAGATTTTTATATTTTATAGATAATTTATAACTGAGTGCACATTTTTATATTATCAGCGACGTCGTTTTTTCGATTAATGATAAAATGCAATTTTTATCATTAACTCTATACGCACATTTAAAATAGTACGTGTATTAAAAGACTTCTTTAAAAAACGTCTAAATAAAGAATTATCTCTGATAGTCTGTTATCGAAGATTTTTCCTGTGAAGAATCACCGCTCTAAGAATCGAACTCTCGGTAGACACATACAAGCGCCGTTACTCAATGACGAACTCACTGGAATTGCAATTACGCTGTCCTTTACCTAGGATATTGCATTCTTAGTTAACGTTCAACAGACTATCTCAATTGCGTCACCCTCATGCTTACGGAAACTTCAATAGCAATTTAAAAAAAGAGTATATATGTCATCTTCGCGTGTGCGTGCACAGAATAAGAAGAAAATATGTCAACCGAGGGCAATAAAATATATTTGTGCCGTGATACTATTGCACAGGTATTTTTCCAGAAGTAAATTAATTAATTTTTAGATTAATGGTTTATAGAGAGTGTCGGGTAATAATCGTATTATCTCTCGTGGGCAGATAAAGTGGGTTAAACAGAATAAAATTGCGAGAAAAATAATGATCTCTCTAATAAATATCTCTACAGAAACGTGAAATCACGTGCAACGTAATTGGTTACGCAGGTAACATAAAAAGAACATCTTTTTTTTAATAAATGAGATATATATTTATCTGCTTCCCGCGTATTTACTTCTTGCTATTTCTCAGTCTTCCGGTGATAAGACATAATCTTTGCTGCGCGACAATGTCTAATGTACAATTACGCATCGAGTCGTTTCGCATGCTCTTCGATATCTTAACGACACAACGTTCGCTTGTTTTTAAACGTTTGTAATTTGCATCTTAAAATAACCTTTGCAACTGTGTTGCAACTTTTTTTTGCACGGCACGTACGTGCGCGCATCCGTTTGCATGCACTTGCATATGCGTGCGACTTTATTTCATCTATATCATTGTGTAGAACGATTGCGTAAAGTTGATCGTAGAATTTGCACTTGCCAAAGTTGACACGCAAAGATTATAAATAGAACATGCCAGAGTTCATTTGGAAATTGTTATCAGTCAAGAAATGTTTATTATCGAACCTAGCATTAATACTGTTTTATATATTTTTTTATCAAATTATGTAAGATGTAAAAAGTAGATCTTGTAAGTAATGTATAGTACATAAATTTTTTTACAATTATATTATGAGGTATCGCCCTTGAAATTATACTCTTGATCGAAGATCGTTGCAAAGTATATTCATGCACAACTTTTCACTTACAGTTACTTGTTTAACATACATATAAGCACATACATACACATTTGAATGACTTAATTTTTTTTAATTCATAAATCTGCACGTTTTATGAAAAAGTACGTGAAATGTTGTATAAAACGCGAAACAAAATTGGCACAATTTTAGCTTTCAATCATTTACCCGCTATGATACGCATCGTTAACTTTAGTTTGTAAAAGAAAAATACATACATAAAACTTATTTCTTAATTTAATTGGCATTAAATTAAGAAATAAGTTTTTATTTGTTCTTTGAACACATCAATAAAAAAAATCAATTAAAAAATATTTAAAATGATTAAAAATATCTTGATTTTTTAACTCTCATGCAATATTTATTTAAAAATCTGAAAAATTTTGCAAAACAACTTTAAACGAGTTACGTTTATGCTGGATTAATTTTAGGCGTTATCTATATAGCGCGTATCATAAGATGTCTGTAATATGCCCAGCCTCAGTGTGTTTGCTTTCCAGATTATTTGTCTTCGTGACGATCGAAAGTGCTTTCTCTTCTTGTGCAACAGGTCCGAGGTCCTACCACAACCTCCATGCTCTTTCTCTTTTCTCTCTTCGTCTCTCTCGCTCTTCTTCTCTCGTCCTACCGTAACCCTTATCCTGGCTCTCTTCTGCGCAACACTATTGCTCTTTGGTTCTACCTGGCAATATTTGTACCCGTCAATATCAGAAATACCATAACGTGACCCTTATAGCAAATTGATAACAATAAACAAAACTAAGGAATAGCTGAGATAGACGTAGTAGTAGTGGTAAAGCTTTTCAATTTTTAACTAATGGCAAATTTTACATAAATGTAATTTTCAAAACATGTGTTTTTGAATTTTCTTTCTTAGTTTTTTAACGTTTTATTTTTTTACTTTTTATTATTTAATTTTAGATTTTTTTTTTTATGTAAGTTAAAAATTCTTTATAATATAAAAATGCATTTGAGTCGTGTTGAAATTCAATGTGCGATTATTTGCTTGGATTTTACTTTGTCAACTTGCGGAAAGATAAGATTTTGATCGAAATAGCTTGTGCTTGCGTATCCGTGGTGTTATATGTTATGAAGTTGCATCGCATGCGCTTTATCGCAATAAACAAGAATCACTCGACAACGCAGCATAAAATGCGTACATTAATAAGACTACTCTACCTAAATAACGCTCTTTGATATACAAAGAAGTTAAAAAACAGGATATTACACAAATGCAACGCAATTTATGCTGCAACGTGTTTTCTAACATTCAATATGGAGATCCTTTTGTACGTTTCTCATTTTACTCATCGTTGAAATTACCTCTTTGCAATAATTTACTGCGCGTTATACCACGAATTCATTTTCGTGATGAGTTATATTAGCACTGCTATTCTCTGCTGCTTCTGGAAATTCGAAATGATACTCCGTTGCTAGTGGCTACTCTACCTTTGATATTATGTAACTAAACTAACGATGGAGAGTATACATACAAAATACTAAATAAAAATATTAGCAATCTATTATGTAATATTTACTTTTTCACGATTTTTAACGGTTTTTTGTTATAAAAGCTTTTTTACAAGTATAAAAACGGTAGTGAGATATTCCGCTTAGTATTGAAACTGTCTCCTCTTGTGGCTTTTTACATAAATAAAAACGTCTAGATTTTATTAATTTTTATTTACCCCGAATTGTTGTTTCTCAACAAAATCTTTATAAACATAATATAATTATAAATTCAATATTTTTCTAAAAACACGTGTCTTAATTGTTTACTACAAAACGTAATTATTACATGATGTAATTATTAAATATATTAATATTTACTATTACATTAAATTAAGAATTAAATGAAAAAAAGAGACATTTTTTGCAATCTCAAAAATTTTTATCATAAATTTGAACTAAAAATAATTTAGGAGAGTCAAATTCCAGCGGATCGAAAGTCACGAGAGGTGCATTTTTTATGAAACGCTGATCGCGTTGTCTAAAAGGCACATGATATGCGACGAAATCGCACACTAAGGTGCGATCGTGGAAAATTTTTCGTTGCGTTGCATCGCATCGCGTCTGATAACGCTCGAAAAGATGCTTCTCTATCCAACGTTCCCCTTTCGCTCGCATTTCGCACTCACTTTTAACCGAGAATAGTTTTGATGAGGCCGAACTCAGACGAAAGTTTTAATTGCCTGCGAGGATTGAGATTTCACTCCGATGTCAGGAGAAGGAAGAGAAAACAGAATGCGGAAACGTTATTTGCAAATAGCGTGTTACATTCAGTCGCATTACAATTGCGATGCCGAATAATCTCTTATTTTCTATTTATTAGATGAAATATACAACACTTTTTGCATTCTTCAAATAAATAAAAAAAGTTTTGAATTAAAATAATAATGACAAAAATTATTACTGGATAAAAAGATGAATATGATATACTTATTGAAAAATATTTAATGAATTAAATATTACAGATAGACCCAAGTTCTGTAATTAATAACAACTTTTATAGAATATAGTTGAATTAATATCTTATTAAATTTATTTTTTTTATTATTTTTTTCGATTTTAGTTTGTTTTGCTCGTTTGAACTATTCTTAGTATTCTCTCCAATAAGAATATAAGAAGCTTGAAAATTGGCCATAAATAAAATATACATGACAAAGCTCACGCTTAAAACGTAAAACGTAACGTAGTTATTTATCTCAGCTAGGAATTGTTACACAAGCCGTTTCCATGTTAAGAAATTCTTGGCGTATGTAGCACGTATTGTTCGTGAAATGCATGGTCTATCGGATGGAGATTCTTCTACGTAAATACAGAATCCTTCGAATATTATAACTTCAGCAGAAACAGATCTTAGTTAGATCACTGATTCAGGAATCAAAGCAATATACGTAGTAATTGGTTGCTCAGATGCTTAGAATGCGTTCGTGATAGAAGATTCTCCATCGTATTAGCTTTCAACGTACTTGCTACGAACTCCTCTATATTCAGATATACCAGTGCCCTTTGTATCAATATTGAGTCCGCAATCTCTCTTGGCGCGGAGGAGGAATCAATTTATATTGCATTGCTTTATGTTGCACAGCCTACAATTGGCTCATTTGCTACGTACGCGGGCAGAAATATAATTAATTTTTGCGAAAAGAGTGCCACTTGAAAACTGATATTGATTAATTAAAGTCAAATGTTACGCTACGTATTTGACCAATGCAAACGCAATTTACGAGATTAAATTGCAGCCCGAGTATTCTCCCTGCACGTTTCTAACTCATAATTAACAAATGCAATCACAGTTACATCGCGCAATGCATTTTGATTAATTCGTAGCTATGTGTGTATTTAATATGCTCACTATAATATAGTAGATATATCCTGTGTCAGGTTATTACACAACACTTTAATACAATTTCAGCTTTTAACGATTATAATTGTGCGCGAAATGCAAAATATAAGTTAAGTCACGCATATACTGTCTTCACTCTATTCCAGTTAGAAATCATCTTACAAAACATAAATCTTCAGGAACATTTACGAGTTCCTGAAACCAGTCTCTCCGGATTAATTTGACATCTCGGAAACATTTTCATATATAACATTTTATTATTTATTTACGTTAAAAATTTATGACTTATGATACATTCTTGCTTATAGCTTAGCTAATAATTTCAAAAGCCAATTTTATGATCTAAGGAATTATTATACAGAGTATAATTTGTATTTTAAATTTTTGCAATCCCTCTACCGTTTCAGTTAAAATACGCGTAAAAGATGCGACGATACTTTTTTTCGGAATTGTGAATCGCATACATCTAATTAAATCTATATATAAATGACGAATTTTTGGCCCAGAGTGCTCACCAGAGAATATTACGCTCGCTAACGATAAGTGGTGGACGGTCAAATGCGCGTAAAAGCGCGACAAGGTGTCCATTACCCTGTATGAGGGTAAGAGCACCGAAAAATCATCGCACGCGTGGGCGCGTATAACAGCGTTACGTGCGCGCCGCATTAGGCGCGCGCTGGATTATCCGAGCCCGTTGAGAAAATAAAACGAAAAAGAAAAAGAACAAGCAGAGCGAAATTACGGGCGTCGTGAACGTTCGGCTGGAAGGGCTTCAGAAAAGTCTCGAAAGAAGAGAGGCGGATGAGCTCTCGTTTGATCGTACTTTCTCTTTTTCCGTCGGTAATAGTGGCCAAAAAAAAGGAACGTGGTTCCCCGAAAGCTAGTCACGGGTTATTACCACAGTAGGCGACGGCCAAATTTACCTGTTTTTCTCCAGCCGGATCGAAACAAAATTATTACATATAAACGCAAGAGAAAGGATAGATTTGCTATGAATACCTAATTTGAGCCACCGAAAATAATGATGAAAAATAACGGTAACGAAAAATTCAATCGAAGAAAGAATTTGATAATAGTCAAATGTTAATGCTAAATATTTTATAAATAATATTAAATTTGATTATATTTATTAAATATTTAAAATAATAAAACTATTTTTAGTGATATTAACCAAATATTTAATTGGCATTATTGTAACTTTTTTATCTAAATTATTTATAAACATAAAACAAAAAATTGTAAGAAATTAAAATGTTCTCCAAAAAAGCTAAAATCTTTTATACTGAAAAAAGTTTATTAATAGTTACCAAATATTGAGTGAAATAATTAAATGCTTGATTAATTAATTAACCAAATATTAATTGAGTTTGATAACTATTATCAAATACTTTGTTCAGTACATTTATTTCTTCAAAGCTTTTATAATTTTATTTGAATTTTTTCATGTTGCAATTAAATTATTAGAAATATATTTTATATCTATGTTTGTTTTAATTATCATTAATGTAAAGATCGTTATTAGGACTATCGAAATGCATTGCATATCAGTTTCAAATTCTCTGAAGAATCAAAATTCGATTTAAAATGTTAAATTGTATTTTGCAAAAGTTTAATTCTAACTTGAACAAAGAATTAAATTGTGAAGAATTATTTCCAATCTTGAAGTAATTTTTGTCACAATAAACTATAATTGCTTTTTTTGTATAGTTGACGAATGATCGTTTGCATTGTGTCGTTTTGCGTAAATCGACAAAACCATTTGAACGTTTTCTGTGACAGTGGAAAATTTACTCGAAGGTCACGTTTTATCTTTGTGTTTTACACTACGTGTTTTACGATATTTTATATTACGTTATATATTATGTTTACTATCGCATTCGCACGAATTCTTCAATCAATGATTCCAGTGAACAAACGCATATTTCAACGAACATACAGTTCTAAAGTTATTTTCGAGAATTTCAAGTGTAAGTTCTTCGTAGAAACACAAAGATCAATCACTACTGTGCCAACAAGCAATATCGCGCGCAAATGTTGAAGTGCTAATATTCTATAAATTTTTGTCAATCAAGTTACCAATTCTGTCAATTAAGTTTATCCATATTAAGTACTTTTCGCGGAAAAGTCAGTCTCGTCATACTATTTTTATCTAATGACTTCCTCTAAATTTATAATGCCGCATAAATCATTTTTTACATTACGAAACATTTTACATTACCAATTTAATCACAGTTATATTAACAATTAAGCTTAATTTTTATATAAAATTAACATTTAGCAAAGCAATGCAAAATGATGAATTACAAAGAGTTATTTATAAATTTTATTTTTAAGTTAATGTTTTTACGTTAATATTTTTTTAAATGAATAATTAGACTATACTTATTACTGTAAATACAAAAAATCATTAATTTTTTTATTTTTGTTTTATGGTTAAATAGCTACACCTATCAAATTTAATTTAATTTTTTCTGAATTTATAAAAACGCTACTTACATCATTTAATAGATATTATATTTCTATTATAAATAGATTTATGGAATTTGCACGCAATTATTTAAGTAATATTAAAAATATTTAATATACACATCTTCCCCTCCACATATCATGAAACAGCTTTATTTTCTGCAAATCTAGCTTCTCAGTAGCGACATTTTATATCTATAGCAGCATTCCCCTTGACAAAACATACGGATGTTTCCACTTTGGATTCTCTTTCTCCATGCGAGGCTCAACAAAAGCGAAACTTGCTGTCGCATCCGGAAGAGCGACTCGCGCAATTGCATAAAAATGTTCACGAATGACGGACGAAGGACACGCGAAGTGTCTGCATCCTAAGATCGCTTTCAGCCGTCGAGACGTATCGCTTGTCTGGCGGATGAAGTCTGGGATCTGGTTTACAAACGGCATCACGTCTGATAAGAATTTGGCCGCGTGTTGTCGGATACGCGTATCATTCCCGATAATAGAAAACTCTATTATATTACAATGGTGTTGTGAAAGTTTGTCGGAATTGTACAGTAAAATTGAAAAAGGAACTCTATGTTCTACGCTGAAAGTTTTTAAACTAAAATTTCTTTGTCGAATGGGAAAAAATAAAAAATTAACTTTATAATATGAATTTATTGCGCTTTATAAAATATATCTAGAGAGATTCTATTGTATGCTATATTTTTTATTACATCCCAGTTTGTTCAAAGTTCTCTTAGATTAGCAAACGTTTATTTGTTAACGCGTATAAGACACAATAATTTAGAAACAATTTTGTAATTTTTATTTTACGCTTTTGTAGATAAGAGATCTTGCAAAAGATTTAATTACGAACTCAGTCATATAAAATTGATTACAAGTCAACTTTTTCTATAAATTAATTAAAATTGCAGTTATGTCGCATAAGGCAGTCTTTGTATGTATCTCTGGTATAAGCGAAATATTCATCGAGAAAGAACAGTTTCATTTTTAATAGAAACCATTTAATATCGCTACTGTAGTACACGAGGAAAGAACCAGTAACCATCGACGATCGTAACCGTTGATGTCAGTGTCGAGCAAATAGAGGATGTAAAATGACGTTCAATACAGGCTCCGGCACATGGGAGACGAATCGACATTCTGACGTTTAATTAACTTTGTCGCGTTAATTGAGAGACAGCGTTCGCCGCTTGGAGGTGGATCCATTCGGCGGTCGCAGGATGGTCTCAACGTACATAGTCCAGCTTTCATATTTTCGCGTACAATCAAAGAGAATACTTCTTTCTACGAAGTTTACCCCATCAATTGGAAACGTTAAAAATGTGTTACACATGGGAAAGTCCAGTTATAAATGTCGGTTGCCGGATATGAAAAATCGATTATCGTTTAACGTCGTGCAACTACAAGCAACTAAATCGTACAGTGATTTGATACAAGGATTTTAAACAAGCTCGTTAATATTGAAGAACTTGGTTCCATCGTGAAGTGAAACGGATCGAGTAGTATCGTGAAGAACCTACAGCTGTATTATTTTCCTGAAAGTTAAAGTTTCATATTGCGTAACAATTTTTTATCTTCTACAAAATTTAGAGCATTAAATTTTGATAAATATATGTATCTGCAATAAACTTTTGAAAGCATGTAACGAGCACGCAAAGTTATAACGACGGTTACTTTAGCATCTAATTACACAACTAAAGTTATAAATCCAAATTTATTCAAGCCTTTCATTACGCAACGCTGCTTTGTCATTGAAGAGGTTAAGGCGCAGAAAGTAAAATATTTCGTGGCACGAGGATTTACATATGATAGTTTATGATTTTACTTTAATATTAGTTTTTTTTAATATATATATATATATATATATATATATATATATATATATATATTCTATATATAACTTCTAAATTTTTATTTAAAATATTATTGCTTAATCATGCGAGAACTTGTTTCTCCGGATCGCTTTGCTACTTAATTGGCAAGAAAATTGCGAAAAGTAATTTACACAAAATATATATACATTTATTTATTTACAAAATTCAGGTATAAACAGGGTGTCCTCAATTTAAATGGCAAAACTTCAGGAGCGTGTAGGAGACCAAAAAACTAAGACAAAAAGTTCTTTAGAGATTTGCTCGTTTTCGCTTCATTTTGAGAATCCCTAGACAAAAATTTGATTTGTTAAGTGCGAATTTTTTGTATCGCGTATGAAAACTAAACATGTTTTTTTAATTAAAAGAAGTAAAAGTTTGTTATCATTTTTCACAAGTTTCTTGTTAAAATCTGGCTAATATTAATCCAGATTCTTAAAGTTCATTCTTTTCTAAGCAATTTCAAAAAAAAACATGTTGATATGATGTTTTTTGTTGATTGCACACGAGTTTGAAATTTGCATTTTAGGGTATTTTAGCGAATAAATACGGTATTTTTTGAATATCATGAATTTTAAGTATCAATATGATATTGCACATTGATTTTATTCGTGTTTAACTCAATTATACCGCCATCATTAGAGTGACCCGATGTGTACCACGTGAAGGTTGGCGGTTCGACTTTGCACACCATGTAGCCCTGAAAAAGCTGATTTTTTAAAATAAAATTAGAACTTTTATTTTTTATGTATAAGTATGTGTATATGTATGTTTACATACATGTGTGGGTTTATGAGTATAGATGAATGTGATCTTCTGTTGACTTTAATGAAATTGGTGCGTCAGCTATTCGTTATAATCAGATCAGTAAGTACAAATTTCCACCGATGAATTTCAGAGCCACATGATGTGCAAAATCCGACCGTCAATCTCCACGTGCACATCGGGTCATTTTGATGACGGCGGTATGATTGAGTTAAACACGAATAAAATCAATGTGCAATATCATATTGATACTTAAAATTTATGATATTCAAAAAATACCGTATTTATTTGCTAAAATACCCTAAAATGCAGTGTAAATTTCAAACTTGTGTGCAATCCACAAAAAACATCGTATTGACATGGTTTTTTTTTAATTGCTTAGAAAAGAATGAACTTTAAGAATCTGGATTAATATTAGCCAGATTTTAACGAGAAACTTGTGAAAAATGATAACAAACTTTTGCTTTTTTTAATTAAAAAAAAAACACGTTTGGTTTTCATGCGATACAAAAGGTTTGCACTTAACAAATCAAACTGTCACCTAGAAATTCTCAAAGTAGAATCTTTGCCCTTTAATTTAAAAAAAGTAGCTTTTTCTGTAATCGGCAGTTCTGATAGCCGCCTGAAGAATTCTATCGATGATTATCAGCTCTCGAAGCTGTAAGCTGCGGAATAAAACATTTCTTTAGTTGAAGATACAAATTCGAAAATTTTCTAAGTCCCGTCAAAATGGAAATATTTCTCGGTAACCGACAGTTCTATTGAAAATTATGGTAGCCTTTCAAAGAATTTTATCGATAATTATTAGCATTAGAAGCATTTTTTAATTTTTAATAACCAGGAGTCAACTTTACGCATTCTCCGTCACTTTCTCTTGTACCTCCGCGCTTATTGACTTATTACAGTGATGAATTAACACGAAACTATTTACCGCATCGAAAAATAGTATTAGACATTTCTTCTTAGATTTTCATTTTCTATCGCATGGTGCTAAGCAAATCCGATGCTTTTGTAACACCCTGTATATATAAATTTTGTAAATATTTTTCGCAATTCTGTTACCAAATAGCAAAACGATTTAGAGAAACAACTTTCCGCGCGATAAAGAAACGTATTTTAAATAACAATTTATATATAGTTTTAAATAAATGGGTTTTGTTTGCTTACAATCTCGATTGCCTACAGTTTCGTTTGCACACTAATTTTGCAGAGCTGCTCGATTGCCTACATTCCCGATTGTCTACAGCTTCATTTGCATACACGAAAATAATTAAGGTACAAAAGTAGGATTGCACACATGACATTATTGCGCACATACACATTGCACACACGACAATATTGCGCGCAGACACATTGCACACATGACACTATTGCACACATGTACATTGCACACATGCACATTGCAAAGATGATATTGCATGCATAAGATAAAGAAATAATATTAACACATTGCACACACGACATTATTGGACACGTTCACATTGCACACATTCGGATTGCACACATGACATTATTGCGCACATGCACATTGCAAACATGATATTAATACGCTTATGCACATTGCACACGTGACATTATTGCGCACATAAAATAAAGAAACAGTATTAATACATTGCACACATGCACATTGCACAGATGATATTATTGCGCTCATATATTTTAAGCAAGAGGAAGAGAGTGAATCCCAAATGCGTACAGTGTAAAATGGACATCATCAATAAAATTCTATAATTTATCTAAACATTAAAGCAGTAATAAAAGTAGATTAAAAATAAAAAGAAAAGTAGGTAGACCTTGCTTTGCATGGAAAGTCGCAAATCCATGTGGAACAGTACTAAGCGTGGACACTTTGCTGTGGGGACACACACACACACACACACACACGCGCGCGCGCCGTTTTACATTATGCGCATTCACTCCCTTCCTTTTACTTACAGAGTGTATGAGCGCAATGATATCATGTGTGCAATGTGCGTGTGTGCAATGTCATGTGTGCAATGTGTTAATATTTTTCTTTATTTTATGTGTGCAATATTGTCATGTGTGCAATGTGTATGTGCGTAATAATGTCATGTGTGTAATCCTACTCTTGTACCTTAATTATTTTCGTGTGTGCAAACGAAGCCGTAAGCAATCGGGAATGTAGGCAATCGAGCAACTCTGCAAAATTTGTGTGCAAACGAAGCTGTAGGCAAACGGGACCTCTCCGTTTTGGATTTTGGATTGCGATATTTCCGCTTATAAGGCACACGTGGAGAAGAAATAAAAATATTTTTATTGCACTTTAGTGGCTTGTATTGTACTTTGAAATGTCTAAGACATCTGCGCTGGAAAGTTGGTAAAGATCGATTCTTAGCTGAGATGTTATCTCTTACAACAAATTCTTTACAATATTCGGGAGAAAAAAGGTAACAAATGCTAACATTTTTGTTTAACTTATAATTGGGGTTTTAAGACTTAAAATTTATTCGACGCACAGTTTAAAGGTATAACAAGAAATATTAGTACAAGGATCGATAATTGAATAAGGCTTGCTTTAATTGTTTTCACATCGATTAATATTTTCTTATTAATACCTTTTTTTTATTACAATATATTATTACAATATATTATTCAAACTTGAGTCTATTCAGAATTTAATCGGTTCTCGGTGTAATCGGTCATTATTGAAATGATTATTTATCTTGACTGCTCGCATAAAGCTCATATAAAGATACACGATCTCGCGTTGCCACTTGGCGTTAACCACTATCGTGCCTCTCTTAATGTATCACGATATTTTGTCTTATATTTATTTGTCTTATACGTTGTAATCTTTTGTCGTCTATGCTTATCTGTATAGAAGATTCACAAATGATTAGACGCGAAATGAATACTTTGTAGCTTTTACCATTTATTGAGATTAATTCCTGGTGTTAAATTACTCCACGATGCATACACAATGTTGCCGCACGCAACTCTGTTATTGTAACTTCTTAACACCGAAAAAATTGTATTCTATCAAGAAGATATTCTAAAAATAAAAGAAAAAATTTAGGTTAAAATTATAATAAAATTGAGAAAACTATTCTCAACTTTACAATTTTCCTTTTATTTTTAGAGTATTCTCTTAGTACCTAGAATTTTTTTTTGTGAATGATTAATAGTCCAGCCATGTCATTATAAACAATCTGTCGAGCATAACTAAGTAATTGTCCAAATAAATATCGACCACGCCGATTGATTACGGAACAAACTCGCGAGGTTCATCAACGTTAATTGATCAGGCTACCGCGCACTACCTCTCTAATTATGCGTACCACTAATAAAACGTTACACTTCGCGGTGCTGTCGAGAAATTGAGTTTGATACCATAACTCATCGCCATTGTTTCGATTCATTATTCGCGGTCAGCGCTTATCAGGATTCAGCACGTCCAGTATATAAATTGAATGACCATACAGCGAGGTGTCTTTGTACCGAAATTTGTCGAACCGAATCAGACTCAGTTTCAGAAGCATCAATAAGCTCTCATAAGCTTTCAACAAAGTGAATTATTGATCCTGACGAAGAGAGAGCAAAACAGAATGTTATTATGTTATAATGTATGGTAATAAATTAGTATTTTTGTAGTAATTATTTGAGGTAGAAGTTTTAAATTAGAATTTACCGTGTCGGAAAAATCCGTTAAAAAATTATATAGGTATGTTATTTCACTATCAGTTTACGTCACACGACAGATCATTGACGGCGGAAACTCTAGAGCTTTGTGTCTCTACTATGTATTTTTAGAAGACTTTTTTGACACGTACGAGAAATTACGTTACGTAAGATAGATAACCCGTCTTTCAAACGTGAATGATCGGTTACCGGCGACATTTAGAGAAAATTACATGCAATATTCGATAAAAACTCTTGATGCAGTAATCTTGCGCCGCTAGTCATTACGCAAAGTTCACGTAGATCGTAATAAAGCGACTAAACAGACCGCGTGTGAATAGTACAACAAAGCTCCGCACGGTACGAAGTGATTAGATATCAAAATGCTTTGCAACTGACTGCGACGTAACAAATGAAATGGTTTATTCGAGCTAAATGATCGCCGACTCCGTTATTTGCAGTTCCATCGACAATTTCAATGAAGCGTAGCCCGCTATAATAATAAGCAATCTTTTATATTGTACTGCATTATTGATTTCACCGCTGTATCAGAAAATCCCGGCTATTATTTTTAATACAATGGGGAAAATGTTGAAAGATACTATAAAGCGAGAGTAATATCTATGATAAATTTCGCATGCATTATATTTATTATTCTTATATTGTAAAATATGCAGACAAGAAATTTCGTCGAATCAATTGTCAATTTTTTCAATTAATTTTTACTTATTGATACATTTAAAATGAAATTCAGATTCGAATTTTTCGTGAAATTAAGTCGTATGCAGAATTTTCTATTTTACATATTCACGGAATCAATCTTTCCCTCTAAAAAGAATCGTTCACGCATTTTATCGAAACTAATTTGTAATGATGCAATGACGCGCATACTATATATCTTTGAGTTAAATTTTCATTTTGTTCAACGATGGTTGACGCTTTGTCGTCGTTAATTGGCGCGTCTTTATTCGCGTTGTGCGTCGTTTATGTTGCTTGCGCGCGCGACGAACCACGAATCGTGCTATATATTGCAAGCGCACTTTATATTTACTATCGGTAATATTGAACTCGCAATGTAACGTAACATAGCGCGTAATTCAATTACTTAGTCCTCGCGGAGATAGATCGGGGCTCGCCATCGATGATCAAGTGTGGTGGCTATTTTTTTCTCTTTTTCGACGGCGGAACTTTTTCACGAGCGGCTTTCGAAAATTGTATTATAATCGCGGAGCATTATAAACCACCAACGCCATCGCATGCTCGGTAGTGAATGAAGAAAATTGCATCCATTAGCAAATTACTTTTACCTATTTTAACCGCCTCGTCTTCAATGACGCGAGCGGCAGAAGGGCTGTAAAAGGGAGCGTCGTTGGTTAAGACGAAAATAATATCGCGCTCGTGTAGCCGTACACAAAAATAAACCTGATTCGAATGGTCGGCAAACAACAATTCTTTTCTTATACTTGTCTACCATTGCGTGATGTTTGTCATCGATTTTTTCGAGCTGTGATTTCGCTGATCAATTTATTGTCTCTGCGGTGACTCTAACGATGTTAATGAGCAAACGAGCGATCGCTTCCTAACAATTTGTGAGGGTAATTAGTTTTTGCAAGCGGACGTTCGGCGTCAGTGCGCGGTTATAACTCGATGAACTTTGTTACTCATGAAATTTATTAATCACTGCCTCGTCGCTTTTCCACACCAACACAAATTTTATTCTGACAATAAAAACAAATTTACCAATGTGAAAACTCCCAGATGATTATTATCAATTTATACACGGTTTTGCTAAAGAATTTTGCTAAAAGTCTAACTGAATATAGATCTGAAAATATTTTTTTTACTAAATCATTAAAATAATTATACAGAACGCTCAAGCTGGTTGCTAGAATGCCAAAACTTTTTTGTAGCATTGCTTTTTGCTCATGTTTGGCCATTTTCTCTAATTATTGTAACAGTTTAATAATTATTTTTAAATCCGTAATTAAATTTTTTAGAGACTTTAGCTAAACTATCCTTTCCATGTATTTTTTTATTAAGTATTTTTTTGTTAAGTTTATTAACACTTACTGTAAAACGTATTATTTACAGAATAACATGAGTGATGTATAAGTTACTTTGAATATGATTATCAAAATATGCTGCGAAAAATTGTTATCACAAGAAAAAAATTATGAACTTTTAGACATATTTTGCTTTGACCCTTGTAAGGCTAACTGGGAGACCTAGAGTCCCCCATAAAATTTTAGATTATAAGTAATATTAACCTCAATATTGACAGCTCACAACTTTAAATTTAAATTCTGATTTTAAATTCGTAATTAGCGACCAAAAACTTTGGAATGCCGAATTATTTCAGCTTAATTCATGTGATAGGTTTCAATATATGTATAGGGAACCCTAGGTCTCCCCCTGTTGGCCTTCTACGTAAGAAAAATGAGGCTGACCTTGCAAGGGTTAAACATTTGAACAAAAAAATTGATAGCCTAATTAATTGTGATAAGGTAACTTCTTGCAAATAAGTGAGATTTTTTAGGAAATGTGAGCTCAAAATTTGAAATAATAAAATAGGAAAAGAAAATGTTTACGCGGATTGATCCGTGGAAGATTTAAAAATAAGCATTACACTCTGGGAAAAATTTTGACCCCCCCCCCCCTTTTTTTTTTTATAGTTAAGCAACTTAACATTTTGATTAGTGCCCTTTAAGGATGTATAGGACATACAATCTTAGACAAAAGTGCATGAAATTTGAAATACTTAAATATCTACGCCTAATGCATAGTAAATCTAGATGTAAGAAACTTGAACGATAGTTGAAGTCTTATTTTTACTCTTACAAAGGTATTTTTTACGTATTTGCGATTTTTTTTACTTATGAGTTTAAACTTTTGACAGTGAAAATGCACAATTATATTAAGTTATATTTTATTTCTTTAAAATGGTGTAGTGAAGACAATTGAAACTTGGCAGATATTTTCATCTATTCATATACTAAATGTACAAAAAAGTTCAAAACACTGATACTATTTCTTCTATATTTTTTTAGCTGTTTTATCCGTCAAGATCGTCTTTTTCCATAAGATAGAAAAGGATATCATGTAAAATCAGCGAAAATTAAAATAGTTATGACTCAGCAACCGTTTAGTGGATGCGTTTTCAAATTTTTTGCAGTACATTAGGGAAACTAAAAAAACAATTTTACAAATTTTTAACAACTTCGTAGTATTTTGAACTTCAGTCCGATACATCCTTAAGTAAAAATTATTTTTGCGTAACTGGAAATCCACGGAACTAATTGAAAGAATTGACTAGAATAACTTAAAAATTTTTTTAATAGATAGAATAGCTAATTGCAATTTTTAGTTACGCGGAGCTAATTAAAAATCTCGCTTAAGAAAGAATTATGACGTTATAGACAAGGACGATTGTCACTCTAAATCTTAATTACGTATTTACAAATGTTAGTTGTCGATGGAAGGTTAAGTTAATCATCTTACAAATGTGATTACCTTAACCTATATTTATAACCTACATAACTTGATTAAATAAATTAAAATTACATTATTTCTATTACTTAAATTTGTGAATTGTAAAATTAAAAAATTAAGATAGTGAAGTTGAATTATGGTTGTTAACTCAAAATGTGTCTCATGAAAAAGTTTGAGTTACGATTCTGATTTCAACTTAATTATTCAAAATTAATGATCCATAACCATGATTTCAGATTAAACATATACTTATTTCGGAATTATCAATTCCCGTTTTCATATTACCGACATATCTATTTTACAATTATGCGTAATAGTTGGTATCTTTATTTACGTATTCCTTAAATGAGGTTGCTGAATGCTCTTATCATCGTTGTCTAATTGAGATGTGCATTTACTGCAACTACACAATGTTTGATGATAAAACTGTGTTTGAAAGACTTGAGATGTCTTTTCATAACCGACATTTACATTTGTTTAAATCAGTCTTTAGATTTTTTAACTAATACTATTCCTCTGACGTCATTATTCTGATGACGTATTTCTAGTCTAAATACGAGGTTACATAAAATTTGGATTACGAATAATCCAAATAATTCGATTACTAATTGTGGGTCCCAAAATTGGTTGCTTAACCGTCTTTTTTTCTCAGAGCAATTATTAAATGATATTTGATCTATTTTCTCTGACTTTGGTATTTAACATATCTTTTTAAACAGTCAATATAATCGATCGGTGCAAATATTATTTTGAGTTACTCGATATCCATTAATTTGTCTTCTAACTTATCTTGTATGTCAAACTTATTTTGACATTATCTACTAATATATTTAACCAAAATTACAATAAATATTAAAACATTATTCTTAATTTTGCTTTTCAAGTGTGATGAATTTGATATGAGATGACATAACAGATAATTATAACAAATAATCACATATAAAACAATTACATTTAATTAATGTTAGATATATGATCGAATGCGTCATTAAATGTGAGATGCGATAACATATATTTTTTTTAATATAGAATATATAATATAACACGTACTTTCGTTACGAGTTTACTGTCAAGAGTAACGATAAATCCAATTCCATTTATTACTTTACAATATATTTAAAAAATCTTATAAGTAAAACAAGATATGTTTTTCTAGTTAAAAATTATTAATTTATTTCTTATTAGAATATGATAAATTTATTATTTGGTATATTGTTGAAAATTCTAAAAAAATCGGAGAAAATATGTTTCGAAAAATTTACAATCTAGAATAATAAAATAATTTTTATGGTGTTAAAGTTTCAATGCAAAGAATAAAAATTACAACATTACGAAAGTACGAATCACTTTATTAAAATCAAATACTAAAAAATATTAATCGTAAATAATTTTCTTGAAAAGGCTGTATTATTTTTTCTGCCTTTTAATATGCATATTATAATTCGCAAACGATTAATAGATGACTTTTAAAAAACAATAAAAATTGGTTTTCTTCAAAAAACGAAGTCGGACATCATAATTCGAATATTGTCTTCTCGATCACATGTAAGCGAATGCAACTGATTAAACAATATTCCAAATGATAGTTTTGTTAATAAGTTCTTAGCTCTAAGTGACAGCTGTTCATACTTTGGCGCACTTGTGACCTTTCTATTAAACCACACGCCGATCGCGACTGCACTGTACTTTGAGTACAACACACACACACACACACACACACACACACGCGCGCGCGCGCACGCACGCACGCACACACACACACACATACACACACACACACACACACACACGCACGCACGCACGCACGCACGCACGCGCGCACACACACACACACACGACGCACAAACTCTCTCTCTCTCTCTCTCTCTTTCTCTTTCTCTTTCTACTCGTGTTTTATCTTCTTTTTTGTTTAGCACATATTTTCTCCATATCTATAGAAAAAATTGTGATTACGAACATTAAAATTTAAACCAGATGATGGGTTCAATATTTACCTCGAGTAAATTTTCCAAATGTAGTTTACAACTCATATAAGTTTCTATAGGTGATATAATAGGCACACAGAAATAACGTTTTGTAAAAATTTATTTAAAAACCTGCAAATTAGATATAGATTTGAATAATTTTTTATTATATCATCAAAATAATTTATGTAAAACATTCAAGCTGGCTCTTAATACTAGCGTCACTTTTTACAGCATTTTTCATCATGCTTAACATCTTACATAATTTTTTTTTGCTGATTCTACACAATTATTTTTATATCTAGCAATAAGTAAAATTTTTACTTCAACAAAACGGTTTTTTTTTTGTGCAGAATTATGTAGCATCAATGTTTTAGTGCAAGTGAATGTAAAGACTTTTCTGCCATAACTGTGAGAAACATGATTTCATTAGCTTAAGTTGTTCCGTTGTTTTATTGCATATAAATTGATTGAAGAGTAAATAATCGGAAATATTGCGTTGCATTAAATTTGTTCATTAAGCAATTGATATTAAATCTTACCATGTTATCACGAAGCATTTGTATCTTACTGAGAAGAGCGAAACATTATGAATTATTAATATTCTAAACGCAATAATTTCGTATTATTGACGCTCTATTTAAATCATAAGAGTGATTGCAAGTAAAAATGTAGATGCATTAATACCTCTATACAAGATATATGAAGCATAAGTTCTATCCTTATTTTAGACCTTGTCAATTTAAAACAGCAACGTAATTTCTTGCCCTCACTTTTTTAACGGATCGAATCGGTTAAAGTAAAAAGCGAAATCCTTCGCTAAAGTAAAGTTCGATTTTATATATATAGTTCTTGGAAAGTGCGCACATAATCGCTCGCTCGACTGCACGTCTCAATTGCGCCGTTAAAATCACGCGTAGTGCAATTACGTACACGCGAGAGATTTTTTCGCAAATTACAATTGCTGCGCCGTGCCGGGTCGAGTCGATGTTACCGTCGTCTCGATCTTCTTTTGAGCGTGTAAATACTTATCGCTATAGAGAGGTAAAGGTGAAACGAAATTTGCGCGGTTCCCTCTTAATTGAGTCGGGTAATGCGACTGCAATGTACGTGAGCGCGCCTCCGACGTTAATTATTTCGAGTATCAATCCGCCGGCTTTGCCGGTTCCCTGTAGCTGCAATATGCGGCGGCGCATTAATATGCGCGTTGCATATAATGCGAACTGCATATATAACACACATCGTGGTCTGCTGCAAAAAAAACTGCTTACCTCATCATGCCGATAAAAATTAATCGGTTACACACTGTTTATGTAATGCATATATAGTATGGCCGCAGTGCCGATAAGCGTTTGGAATTACAGTAGTGTGAAGTCAGTAATGCGCTGCTACATTTCTAGGCCATTTCTGTACCATGAAATGATTAATTAATGTAACGTATTGAGATTTACATATGCTTACTGTCAGATTATTATTATACCGCTAATGATCAGTGCACGCACGCACACACACACACACACACACGCACGCACACACACACACACACACACACACACACACACACACACACACACACACACACAACAGAGGGAGAGGGAGAGAGAAAGAGATAGAATGAAATATGATTTGTATTTATGACCACGCACGCGGATGAGAACTTTATTTATAGCTCAAACGATGTAAACAGTGCATAATAATAATAATAAAGTACTATTGCAAAGTGGAACTGACATTGTCTCGCTAATTGACCTTCTAGAGCGAAATTTTTTTTTTATCATATTTGAGGATCAATTACAAGAAATAACAAAAAAGGAAAAAAAAATTTATATTCTCATCATATCTAAGCTCAAAGTTCATATCCTTCCGCGAATGACGAACGAACGGGTGTTTAGAGATTCACAATAGGCGGCCTTCGAGTCTCTTCGTCTTTTAACGACACAAATGACCACAAATGGCCTCCTTGATGTTTTGATGTAGTCATTACGTGAAGTCTGTTGTCATCGTCACCGAAGCTTTACCCCCACGCAACGCATTGCCTCGACCTGCAATTGAGATTAATTATTGTCATATTTGTCAGACTTTCTTTTCGGCGCCATTATGATATAATCATCCCTGGAACGCGTCAATTCGTCGAGAAGCTTCACGCATAGTTCGGTTAATAAAGATTCGTTAAGATAGAAATTACACATCGACTCGCGCTTAAATCGCACGTCAACACGAGAAAAGGCTTCAGAATTCTATTGGAATCTTTTAGTATAGTCTTTGAAGCTTAGAAACCAAGGAATTATTGTATTGGAAAAGACGTTTTCTTTTTAAACAATTATATTATATGAATCACATTTTTAAAACAACCTTCATTTTTTTTAATGGAAGATTTTTCCTACAACGCACTTAGTTTTATTTAAATGTTTTATATCTTAAAATACGAATCGAAACGTTTTTGATAGTAATTTTTTATGCAATATTTTGTAGTTGGATAAAAAGATAGACACAACTGCTGCTGTCTATTTACGAAACAATGATTTAATTTTAATTCAGAGCATAAACGTGACAATTTAATTTTAGCTTATCTTAAAAACAGTATGATTTAATTTTAATTTATCTTACGTCTTTTTTTTATATATATATAAAAATATCTCGAATATGTATAACTGTTCAAAAATAATAAACAGACTTTGAGATCATAGATATCATCAAGCAAAGTTTGTCAAAAATATTCAGTCGTTTATTATTATTATTATATCCTCAATAATCTCTTTGTTTTTCCTAAAATGACTGAAATAAATCAATCAAAAGCAGACTTGTTATCGTATGAAAAATTTTTTGAAGTGGCAATCATATAAACGACGAGTAGACGCGAAAAATCATTATAGCTATTATTATTATCTTATTATATCTTTATTATTATTTTTGTTCAAAAAGAATAGTCGACTTGTTTTGTGCTATCTGATGTGGAACACTTCCGACAATTTTGCGCTTGCCAAAAAATCGACTGCTTCTGAAAATTTGTTTTTGAAAATAATATCTCCTCCAATGAAAAACGTCGCAAATTTAGCATCCATTAACGATCCATAAGAAGTATGGAACATGTTGCCTTGCGCATATTGGATAACATAAACATTATTTTTGAAGTAACAAACAAAACGCACATCAAAAATATAAACATTTTATTCACTTAGCGGAAAAAGTTGCACTCGGTTTATGTAGCAATTTTAATATGTAATTAGGTTATTAAAAAAGGTTCACACAGTTTTTAAAAAATTGACAAAGAAGTAAAATTTTTAGTAATCAATAAATATTACAAACTACAAATAATTATTATTATGTGTGTGTAAATTAATTTACACACACACACAAACACACAACCACATTGTAGATGTTGAAGATAAAATTTATATATTAAGAAAATTGTAACTATTCTTTTTAGTATATTAGATGAACACTTTTTTTATTGGAATAAATTTTATATTTAACCCTTTTAAGCATACATTTGTTTTTACATGCGTTTTTCATGGAATTTCGTATACATAAGTTTTTGAAGTCGCTGAATCTAAGTCTGGAGTCAGAATTGAAAAATTTTCAAAATTTAAGACGACGGATCCAAATTGGCAGATCAAGTTTTTGAAAGTGGGCTAATTTATTTAAATTCGGGTAACTGTGAATTTTAGGGTCGCCGATTATGAATCTGAACTCGAAATCGAAAAATTCAGAATAATGGGTCCAATATGGAGGCCAAAGTAAAATAAATTAGCTCACCTTTTGTAAGGTGAGCTAATTTATTTCAATTTGCGTATCTAAAGGTTTTAGTAGTTGCTAATTACGAATCCGAAGTCAAAAATTGTAGATCGAACAAATGCTGTAACATTGCAAAGTTATTCCTTTACAATGTTATTTGTATGAAAGGAAAAAGAACAGTTCTTTTTCTAATACACAAAGAAAGTCCGCACATTTTACAAATGTACTTTGTAAAAAGAATCAAATACCCTAAAAATTCTAATATTCAATTATAAATAAATACGATCATTTTTTAAAACTTAGTTTGCCGTATTGGGTTTGTTTTTAATTTTAATTTTAATTTTCTAATTTTGATTTCAGATCGTAATCAGCGATCCCAAAACCTCCCAGATACTCAAATTAGAATAAATTGGCCTATTATTATTCATGAATTTTATTCATCATATTAGATCCGCTATCTTAAATTTTGAAAATTTTCAAATTCTTTAGATTCGTAATCAGCGATCTTAAAAAGTTATGTATATACATACACATATATATATATATATATGTATGTATATATATATATGTATGTATATACATAACTTTATATATATATATATATATATATATATATATATATATATATATACGGCATTTGAATGTATCTTATGGGGGCAATTTTTTTCGTACAATGGATTTTGCGTCACATATAAAATTAACAGGAATTTTTAAATTTGGATTTTATTTTTGGAATTAGCGATATCAAAATCTTTTAGATATAAATTAAGTTTTAAAGAAATCGGAAGTGAAGAACCATTTCTTTTTTTCGATTTGTTCAAGTGTAAAGTATACTTTACACCATGCTGCAAAGGATTAATAAAGATTTTGATATTAAAATTTTAATTAAGATTTTAATATGTTTTACTGTACATTTTATAACAGTATTGTATAACTTATACGTATAAGTGTACAGGTATGATATAATCTATTTAAAAATTCATATTAAATAAATTATACTTGCTCGATAAATGATAAATCAAAATAAAACATTATGAATTTTAATATTAACTCAGAGTACGTAAATTATTCACTCATGCTTGCATATTTTGGTGGGACAGATGTACAGAGATTTTTTCAAGTACTTTTGTATTTATTTTTACGAATCGTGAGTGATATGCAAAATATTCGCTTGGGAGATTTCACGTATGTGAATTCATGCACGTTCGCGTTTTCGCCGGTTATTTTTAAAAAGTTAGGGGCTCTCAACGCCCTGCAATTACGGCTTCGAGTTTACCCTCCGCAGCCACATCCAATCAAAATTGATTTCCCACTTATTTGTCGAAAATTTTCAACCGATTGTTTCAAATATTATCCGAATGTCTATAAAACAATTAAATGTTTTATATATATCTGAATGTTTTCTGAATGAATTTGTAAAATAACAAAAAACTAATAAAACAAAAAATATATATCTATATCGAAACATAAAAAAGGATTTATATTTCTACAATGAATTATTGAAGCAAAAGTTAAAACAAATTTTGAATAAATTGAAATAATTAAAAATTTGTGAAATCGTAACTTTATATTGACTCTTGGACATAAAAGCTTTTTTACTTTCATCAACGAAAGCATAGAACTTACAAATAAACAATGGAAAATTATCTTTCAATTAATATAAAGTGCAATTAAATAGCTCAGCAAATAAATTAATCACAGCGTTATTGCATAATTAAGTTCGTTTTTCTTTCGATGTCAAATTGCATAACTTAATGTCTCGGAATCTCTTTAGAATTCTTTGAACCGTTCCATGTAACTATAATCGATATGTCGATTCGCTGTATTTATATATTTCACGCTTGAACAGCCGATATCGTCGTAAGCTTTACGGAATTTTACATATTGAAAAATATTTACGCAATATTGGTTATTATGCTCTATTGAGTTAACAATTTGACATTCATAAACCAAACATACGTGCACAAGGAGTGAAATGAGAATTCCATGATATAATCGCACCAACGAGTTTAATAAACAGTAGTTAGTGGATAAAGCTTTATTATTCGATCTGTTTTCGCAATTTTCACTATTCTCCAAGTTCTTATTACGTGCTGCGGCTTTACTACTCGTTGATGGTACGATAGGGACGACGGTAAACACCCGGCAGGCGTATTAACGTCAAGATAGTCTTCTAAGGACTTAAACCAAGAAAGAAGTTAAATTACCGTCGGTCTTGTTTGTGTGAATATCAGTCCGCTCTAAAAAGACAGTTAATCCGTAATAAGATTGTATTTTCAATGGAATATTGTTTGCTTTTTATCGAATATCTGATCTCCCATCTCTACAGAATTTGTTGGGATAATAATCCCAACAAATTCTGTAATCTTATAAAAACCGATGTGCCAATGCCTTTGAAGGGTTTTTGGTGGACAATAATTTATTATTAAACAGTAGATATCTCATTTTTAGTAGATAATATCTGTTCAAACATCAATTTTTCGGGATTATTGGTTGAATTTTAAATTGATTTAATAAAAATATTCTATATTCTGAATATATAACAACATTTATATATATTTTTGTTTAATTAAATTGAGAAATTGATCGTATTCGCGATAACTACACCGATGAATTAATTAGATTCTCCATTTTATATTCTACGTGATATTTATTTCCAAAATAAATATTGCATAAAATAATTATAAAGTAGTTTTCGCATGAGACTCTTAATTTCTTAACTATTTTATAATGATTTTATGCAATATTATATTTATTTATTTTGGAAATAAATATGTAGAATCTGAAATGGAGAATCTAATTAATCCGCCGGTGTAGTTATCGCGCATACGATCAAATTTTTGATTAAATTAAACAAAACAAAATATAAATGTTGTAAAGATTATAATAACTTTTATTAGTACAATACGGAGAGAATATTTTGCGTTGCGAGAATTGTATTAATTAATATTAAACATTAAGTATCTTGATAGCCGATTCCGAGAAGAAGCCTTAATTAAAATAGCTATTTTGAAAATTATTCGAGAGCAAGTTCTTATTACTGGAAACCCTGAAAGTTTTGTCTCGAGGGTTTTTAAAAGGCTTGAATAGTCAATGTTAAATGACTTGCCGACTGCTCTCCGGCTATGCTAAATTACATTAAGTATAAAATCTCATTAGGAATATATATATATATATATATATATATATATATATATCTCTCTCTCTCTCTCGGGACACTTTGTAGAGCGCGAGAACGTCTATCACCGTGAAATGGACTCCTTTCGAGGAATCGAGAGCAACAAACAAACGGAGATGGAATAAGGGAAGAAGGGAAGGGAGGGGAAGGAGGGCAGTTAATGGAGTTGTGGGTTTTACGATCACGTTGGCTTCGTCTTTCTTAGGGCCGTCGCTCCTTTCAACCTTTCGTTGTTACACTCTTCCAGCACCCTTACGCACCTTGCCAAGGAGTGGTCATGGTCAAACTTGGTTCAGACTTGGCGGGGAGATACGAAGTTCGATCGCCGCAGAGGCAGCTGGGGAGTGTCCGACACGAGACTCCTAATGGAACCAGACGAAATACATCTAAGGCACGTACAATATTGTATTGTAGTATACAATACAGAAATTTACAATTGAATCTCATCGATATGTTTATAATGTATCATAATGTATCTAACGCCACTTTAGAATTAATTTTGCTAGTGTTATTAACATTAACCTACAAAATATAGCAAGCTAAAAATTAATTACATCCAATCAAAATACTATTTAATATTGTTATTAATATAAATAGGATTATTTTTGCATATATACCATTTTTTCATGAATAAAATTTAACACTAGGAAAAAAGTGTGATATTATCATTCTCGTGTACAATATTACGATAGTTTTATATTCAGCGATTGAACACGATAAAATAAGCGTAAAATTTTGATGACAAAATTATTAGGTGTCGCTCATGCATACTCACTGTTTATATTCTTAGATCATTCTTGAATTGCGAAGTTTTGTGCGCTACTAAGATATTAGATTTTAGCAGCGAAAAAAAATTACATAACTTGCGTGAAATGCCCCTTCCTGGCGACTCGACAATGAACGATTATGGTCATGTAAAGATGAGAGGCGGAAATCAGCGAGGCAGTACGTATCGTAAAATAAAACACAGTTATACAACATCACACAAATTACACATGAGGTTCTCCTGCGTCGATCGAAAAATAAATATCAGAAAGGAACGTTGCCAAGTGAGCCAGCTAGCTTCTGCTATAGCATTCTGCATAAATCATCACGAAGATAAATAAAACGGGAAAAATGGAAAAATTTTATGAGACAAAATTTGAATGTTTTTTTCGATTTTATCTTGCGTCTTCATTGACGAATTTACAACCTGGCACAGCAAAGACCAGAAGACCTACGTTATTCCAAAACCCAGTACGATTGCACGCATCGACTGACAACCACTTTCCTCAACATATACCGGCACAAGGATGGTCATGGTCGATAGCTGGTAGCTCGGAACAAAGGGCGAGCGAATCCAGTCGAGTCGGAGGATGAATTGCGGTGGGAGAAACGATGAGGGAAAGAGAAAGACAGAGGGGGGGGAGGGCAGAGAGAGAGAGAGAGAGAGAGAGAGAGAGAGAGAGAGAGAGAGAGAGAGAGAGAGAGAGAGAAAGGGAGAGCTCTTCTCGAATAATCCGCAGGCCGAAATATCGAGCGCCTGGAACCTCGTGGTTCTCTCCTCTCTGTCGAGGGCTTTCGTCCGGATCGATAAAACGCTTTACACCCCGTAAATTATCTACTACGTTACAGTCGCTTCCGCCATTATGTCACATCTCACGGATTAAAACATCTTTAAATACGCGATTTGATAGTTGTAGATACATAGAACGCACGAAGGCGTTGCTTGATGGAAAATGCAAGTGTCGGGTTGAGTGTACCAAAATGACGGATCCTAAATAGATTATCGTTGAATAAAATTCTGGCTAGCCCGGTTAGTCGTCATTGGTATGCCTCAGTGTCGATCGATACGCAACTTATCCCGACCTACGACTGTTGGAATATTAATAGTCCACTTTTATCAGTTCAACTATTGTGACGTAATGCGATCATGTATACGTGACGATTAATAATATGTCGCCTGCGTAATAGAGATATCTTTTATTCATTACAAAATTAAGAAGAAATAATATTATCAGCAAGCTGATAAAAAAAAGTTAAAGGACGTTAACAATTTAATTAACATAATGATAAGATTTTATTTTTATTTAAAATATTTTGCATTCTGCGATTAAATTAGTCAATTTAAAATAAGAATTAATAAAAAATATGTACTTTATGGTAAACGTGAGTAATTGAATAAACGTGTCAATGTGATAAATTATAGAGCTTAAAATCGAGCCTACACATTTTTTTGATTCGATATCTGCCAGCGCCATTTCTATCCACGTCAGGCTACGTCATATTTATTCTGTGTTATTTCATGAACGCAACGTACAGAATGTAGATTGAAATTATAATAGAGCCGGATGTAAATCGTAGAAGGATCTCCTTCGTAAGCATACGAAAGATAATTCTACAGTGCGCAGTTTTCTCGACTAAAAATGGCGGCTTCATTCCAAACGCGCCAATGTAGTTCTGTCAATATGAGTTTAGCGAACCCCACCCGAACCCGGACCTCAACTTAACGGAACGAACGTTCCTGCGATGAGCGAAAACGAAAGGACGAGTTGGGCGGAGCGAGAAATAAGCCGAAAGCATGGCAAGGGCGGGGAGGGAAGAGGAAAAGGGATAAAATAAAACGTCATCACAACGGAGCTAGAAGAGGAAAGGAATTGATGGGAAGTATAGAAAGAGAAAACCTCGGATAGTCCTACGACCTGAGCAGCAGAGGAGTGCTGCGATAAAACGGAGGACAGAGGGGAGAGAGAGCTGATTTACAATATACTACCGTGAATAAGTGAGAGAAAAGGGGTTGAAAGATTGGGCGGCTAGAGAGGAGAGGAGAGGTCAGGGAGGCAGAGGAGATACGCGAGCAGAAGAGATTCGCGTTGTTGCGAGGAAGAGGGGCAACGGAACAGGATGGGGGAACGAGGGGGGCATGGGGGAGACAGCGATGTGGCTTCGGGCTATGCGGGAGGCGGGGGGAAGGAAGAGAGGAGAGAATTCGAGGCTGTTGACCGGGCTTTGAATTCGAAAGGCTTACTTACGCGGGCTCGCAGTGAGGCAGGACGCGGTCCCGCTTGTGTACTACGTTGACGACGTGCATGATAAAAAGAGAGACCAAACGGCATGGCAAGGGGCATAGAAAGGAGAAGAGGGTGAACCACTACACACGCAATCGTCGACACCGCCCGAATTTCGCAACAGCGGTGCCCAAACACGACCGTGCCTTGACGAGTCCTTCGACTTGTTTCATGTCGGAAGAGCTTGTTCAAACAGAAATAAATCTAAACGTTTATTCGTTATTTAGAGATTGTTTCAAATTGTTTTACAATAAAGAATAAAAGTAATTAAGTTTATATTTATACCTAGATAATATGCTTTGTTAAACTTACAATAAGAATGTTAAACAATATGTAATTTATATAACGAACAAATATAAAACCTATAAGTTGAGAACGGTTAATTAAAGTATTAAAGTTGAATTATTTTTTGTTACGGTACATATATTGATTGAACACATTAATATCATATAATAATTTATATTTATGCGTCACTGCTAACAAACTTAAGTTTTTATAAAATATTTTTTATTAAATATTTTTATTAAAAATTGCATTAATATATAAACCATCTCTAGTGCTTACACGTTTATAAATTTAATGTAATATTCTTGTAAAAATAACACGTGACATCATTGTATATTTGATAACACTACGCTAATGAGATGTGCATCGTTTTATGAAGTATGTATCAACAGCATTACCTCAGAAATTTAATACGTGTGATGATAAAATTCTAAGTAGTGGACTACAGTTCTTGTTTCTCTTACGTGTGATAACGTTTCTTGGCAAGATAAATGAATTATGTAATGTATATAACAAGGATATTAATGAACCAAGATTACATTATTCTTTTAATATGCTATGTTAACAATGCAATGTTTACAACACAATAAGTATGACATGAAATTTCATTTGCGCTAGGTGTGCTTTTAGAGGCACTCTTTTAATTCATGCAAACTATCGTTTTATCTTTATTTTATTCAATTTTTTAATATAGTATATTATTAAAGATTTTTGTACAAATTATAAGGAGATAAGATTTTAATAATTTTATTTTTGGAGGATAGAAAATATTGCAAAAATTTCTAAATTCTTCAACATTAGATCTTCAAATGTTTTTTTTTTTTTTAATGTAGAACATTAATGTTAATCAAATTATTTAATATAAATTTTTGAAAAATTAATATTAAATAGAATGTATTATTATAGAAATTAATATCTGATTTAAAGATACAACTTTCTTTTATGAGAGATTAAAAATTATTTTTAAATATACATATATTTACTGCTACAAAAGATAATAGCAGCGAAAAGATAACGAAATATAATAGCAACCAAAAACGTGGTGAAATTGAGCGCATCTGTTGTCCCGAACAATTTTGCTTCGTCAAGCGACCTTGAATGTGTGTATCGTCAACCGACCGTTGTGGGAGGGTAGCAAACTCGTATCGATCCCCGCAGAAGCGTAGACTCTTCTCCGGTCCTGTTCTATTCCCAAAGCCATGCCTACTGCAACCCCTTCCCCATGACAGATCGAAAGTCTCGTGTCCTTGACGATCGCGAAAAGAGCGCGGCGTGCCGAAAATGGGGGTCGTAGAGCGGATGTCCCTCCCAGGGTACAAGTCTCTCGAATAAGGGAAGAGATTTTAGCGAGCGCGGGAGAATAGATCGGGAATTTATCAGCGCGATACAAATCGTATTGTAAGCGTGTGACCAACTGTTTGACATCTCATGGCAGATGTCGGAAACTTTAGAGTCAATTGTAAATTCCGAGTTTCAATTAAGGAATTGGCTACTCCCCGATATAATGCCCCAGATTCGTCAAAACACACGGTTGTACGAAGCTGTAGTAACCAAAACCGTTATAGTGGCGATCCAATTAAAAGCGCGAAGCATGCATCGCGTTGAAGGCGACTTGTTGAGAAACACTTTGATTTAGAACAAGGGAGTTATGCTTTCTTTTTGTTTTGTTTCACGAAAGCAGGAGAAGAAATTCTAAGAATACTCAAATCTTTTTAAAAAAGACACTTTCTAATCTAAAAACTAACTTTGAAGAATGATATAAATAAATTTGAGAGAAATTTAAAAGTTTCTGTTATCAAAAGTTAATTACAGAACCGTGTGCTATATTATAATTTTTATATATTTTATATTTTTATAATTTCGCCACTATAATTTTGTTACGCGATGTATTGCGATAGCAAATATGTAACGCGGATTTTTAATTTCAAATTTTTACTTTTTAATTACAAATTAGATACACGTTTTATTATGTATATTGCTAATTAACTTAGACAAAAGTCAGAATTGTACTGCAAAGATTTACAAAGTTTAAAATTCATTATTATGAGAAGTCTTTTTAATATCATTATATAAATCGCAAAAAAAATTTCTCCAAAATCTTTTGTCTTTTTTTTTATCAGTGAGTTTTTTATTGATGTTGAAACTTGTCTTTTATAATAATTAATTGAATTATCGATGGGTATACGATGCGCGCTGACTAGTAAATAATGGCAATAAACTTGTGACCATGAACCCACAGTCACTTCAGAAATTACATACTTTGTTTCCTGAATCAATAAGGAAATGATCCACCCACGATTGTGACCGTGCATTTAAATGCGCGCTTTGTGCCGCCACGTCTTCAAGCTTATGGCTTATGAGTCACGTGGGACGAGTACTAGATTTTCTTTGACAGGATTAATGAAACATGCACTAATTATCACGATAATTGCAATCGCTCTTGCAGCCTGTTGTTTCCGTGATGCCTTTGTCATCGCGCGTCAGTATTATTTTTGAGACATCAAAATACTTTTATTTACTAATCCATAAATCGCTTAGAAACATCGCGTGTCACCATGAAATATTTGGTTAAATTTTGTTAAATATTTCGTTAAATATTTAAATTTGCGATATTTAAAATAATTAACTTTTTTTCCATTATTGAAATAACCATAGATGTTGTACGTTTTCTGGAATCTCCTCAAATATTCTGTTATTTGAATATGCATACATTGCGCACGATAATTAGAGTACACATATATTGAAAGTGTCTCGCACATGCGGACATATAATGTTTATATGTTAATCCTCAAAATGTAATTAACATGAAACTTGGAAATTTCTTACGATAATTGTAGCTTTTAATTTTATAAATCACAACGTACAATTTGTATAAAGTTATATTGCATTTGGAAAATCTACATGAGCTCTATTTGTCATATTAAATTGCAAAAAACTAAAACTACAATTATTTATCATGCACTAAACTTGTACTCAAATTACAATATTATTATTTGCATAATTTTTTTATGTGAAGTATATTTAAAAATTGAGTTTTTTTCTTTTTTATTTTAAAAGATTAAAAAAATTGATTTATTCTTTAAAACTGTATACATTAGTTTTACTTTATTTTACTTTGTAAATAAAGCAAGCTCTTTCTTGTACTAACTGATGGTGCACTTACAATGAAAAATTTACTCACGTGAGCTGCCCGTGGCGTTGCTCTTGTCACGTACCACGATCTGTCCAACTTATAACTTAGTCCAGCGGAATTAGACTTTTTGGGGGAAAAAATTGGTAACTCAGGTTTGACTGTGCGTAAAGCACAATTAATGTGCGTACATTAAGACAGATACGTTTGCCACTCGCAAAAAGCTGGGGATTATTGCAAAATTACGGGTTGAAGTGAGCAAAAAGCAGTTTTTTGCTTGCGTCTCGTAAATTAAAAACGGAATCGAAAAAAGTTTCAAATAAAAATTGTAGGTATTAAGTAGATCTACAATAATAAATTTGGTTCATTAAGATCGGTCAATTAGTTTGGTTGTAAAATAGAAAAAATCATGAAAAATGGCCATTTTTTAAATTGTTTATAACTTTCTTAAAAATTAACTCAAGCATTTGAAATTGTAGAAAAATATAGCTTTTATAACAGTAAAAAAGTGTACCAAATTTTATCAAAAAATATTAACAACTTTTTGAGTAATATCAATTGTTTATTCAAAACGTGCTCCACTAAAATTTAATTTCTACATTTTTGAGACCATGCACAAACCTGAACCAAAGTTTTTTCTCTTCTTAAAAAGTTGCAGTATCATATACCGGTATCGCGAAATGTGTGCATTGCAATTAAGTGCCTCCAATAAACGTGTAAAAAATAAGCCTAATTAACAATAAGATAATTTTTAAAATATTAACGCTATCAAAATGAGGTAAAATGCATTTAAAAGGTGCGATTTTTCTTTAAATTTAAAAAAAAAGAACTTTGTCCTAGGTTGCTCAGAAGCCGAGATAATTTTTTTTCTTTGAAAAATCACTGTTGCTACAGTTATAAATATTAAGAGCTGAAATTTTAACAGCGTCTTATTAAATAGTTAAAGTAGCCTTTCCAAAAAGTTCGAAACGATTCATGAAGATTAATCACTGTAAACGTGTTAACAAAAGCAGTATCACTCGAGAGCGGCGGCCGGCGGCATGCGCGCGCGCGCTCGTCGGCTGCTAGCGCGTGGCCAGGCGAGCGCGTACAAAATTGATCTGGCGCGTTCAAATTACTTCAATCGTCGATATCTCGGAAACTAAGCGGTCTAGAAAGACGATTTTTTTTTAAACTGGGCTATCTCGACGAGACAAGATTAATGAGCATAACTATTTTTTCATATCTTCTCAAATAAACGTAATAAATAATTTTTTAATTTTTTAAATTATTTATTTCACGCGTTAAATACGTATAAATAATTTATTTACCTATGCGGCGTGTGCATATGCTGTTTGTTATTATAATTTAATTTTTTTATTACTCTTATTGCAAGAAATCTACGCTTTTTTTTCTTCTTTTGCATAATTTAGTACAATTAACGAACATTTATATCTAAAAAAAAACTAATGTTATATTGCTAATATTTAATTGTAGGTTAAGGTTAATTTAATAATAACATAAATGCAAGAATTATACTAAATTATGCAAATTATGCTGATATAGTCTCAAAAATGTAGAAATTAAATTTTAGTGGAGCACGTTTTGAATAAACAATTGATATTACTCAAAAAGTTGTTAATATTTTTTGATAAAATTTGGTACACTTTTTTACTGTTATAAAAGCTATATTTTCCTACAATTTCAAATGCTTGAGTTAATTTTTAAGAAAGTTATAAACAATTTAAAAAATGGCCATTTTTCATGATTTTTTCTATTTTACAACCAAACTAATTGACCGATCTTAATGAACCAAATTTATTATTGTAGATCTAGTTAATACCTACAACTTTTGTTTGAAACTTTTTTCGATTCCGTTTTTAATTTACGAGACGCAAGCAAAAAACTGCTTTTTGCTCACTTCAACCCGTAATTTTGCAATAATCCCCAGCTTTTTGCGAGTGGCAAACGTATCTGTCTTAATGTACGCACATTAATTGTGCTTTACGCACAGTCAAACCTGAGTTACCAATTTTTTCCCAAAACGGCCCTTTTTCAGTCTAATTCCGCTGGACTAACTCCGGAACTTCTTGCACGCTCTGCTTATACTTATTGCGCATGTTTATGCATACAGAGCATAAAGAAAAAAGAAAGATATATATGGGAATGAGATGTATAAGAAATTTTGTTATTTTGTATTCTAATTCAGCTTATATTTTGCAAATGAGATGTATATTTGTAACACGTGCAAAATATTTCGAAAAAGAAGATAAGAAACTGTGAAAATTAACAAGAGGTATTCTGAATCGTAATTACGAATTATGAAGACCTGCCGCATACACTTTCTGTAACCGTAATAAAACGTACTGTAAGAAGTCATAATTAGCCAATTAAAGCTGAAAATTTAAAAATAATAACTTTTATACATTTTTTATTCTTGATTGTGATTGGTTAATTATTTTTATGATATGTCTTATGTTACGATTATGAAAGTGCACAACAGCCCTAAACAAACGAAATTTAATTTAATTATTTTTACTTATATGTAATAGCATAAAAATATTATATTACTCAGATAATAAATTATATTACTTATTTTTATTGTTGAACTATATATATTTATTTATATATATAACTGCATTATATTACTGAAGAATAATTGTACCGTTTGGTTAGTTGATATTGATGGTTTTTGGAAACCAAATTAGCAAAATCGGTCAGTTTATATTGAAATTAAGTCAATCCGACTACGCTTTATATATTAATAAATTTATTAGAATTTTGTACGATAATAAAATAAATTAATACAAATGAAAATGAATGGTTATATGTGTTTATCGATAGCAATATGATGAAATTTCCTTTTGCTATAGATTTTTATTATTATTTGTTTATATCTAGTAAAATATATAAATATTTTAAAATAAAATGTTCAAATCCAAGTTATTTAAAATAATATAATATTAAAAATTTTTTTCTATCCACAATTATTATAATTTGTTATGTCCTTTACGGATTAAATGAATTTTGACCTAAATAATCTGCAAATATTGAACAACAAATAAATAATGAAATACGATGAATAAAGACTACATAGAAATATAGTGTTTTATTATATTTTATTCTGTCAACAATATGTGTCAAATTTTTTGTAAGTTTTTACTGTTTTTTTTCTTTTTTATATTTTTCTTTATTTCTATTTTGAAATAAAATACTTTTAATTATTGGATTTTGTTCTTTTATTGAAAAAGCTAACAAATTAGAGAAGAGAGCGCCAAAATGCATTTAATTCTACGAAAATCATATTACAAGATCCATTATTGTGTTCCGAAATTAGCTTTTTCTTGTATTATACATCTTACAATTAATGGACGAATTAATGGACAAAAAAACATAATTTTTTAATATAAATCTTAATGTTCATCTCAAATTAAATTAAATATTCTAATAAAATATGTGAAATTAATCTATTTTTATTGTTTTATAAAATTTGATTTTACAATTCCGAAATTCTTTGAATTTTTACATTACTTGAAGATGTAATTCTTTTGGTAGTTTTAAAGTTTCTTAATTTTAAAAATATTTGTTTCTTAATTTTTTCGAACTCTGAGAATAATGAAACGAATTTATATTCCTTATTCTAAACATATCAGATGACTACTTGGGAAGTCTTTTCTTCAGTTACATTACTCTTGATGTAATCTTGAGATAACGACGAAATTACTTCTTTAACAACAATTTATAATCTCGGAATTCCATTATACTTAATAGAGTTTTTTAAGCATTATCAGTGTACTTAAAAAAATATATAAAAATTCATTGTGGAATTTTTTAAAACTTAATTAAACCTACAGGTAGTAAAAAAACTAGCAATTGACCTATGGTTGTAATGAATGCTTTTAATGAACGTTTTGCCGTCTGTTTTATTTATTACTTCCGGTTTGGTAGACTTTGTCCATATCGTCTGAACACCAAATATTCGCAAAGAAAGAACACGGATGACGTAACTTCACAAAAGAAACGCTTAGGGGAAGAGCACATGTATAAGAACCAGTTCGTTTTCTGGCATAATTTACCGCGGATATAGTGACTCTCAAATAAAGTCCGATTAATGACTTCTGTTTTAATTGCCGCGTCAACAATCTTGTGGAATATAATCAGTAACTAATGACATACACAAGTGTATTCTGTATGACATTCATAGTAAAATTGTGTTCTATACAACAAATTATGACATTATTATATATTATTATTCTTTAATTGATTAATAATGACACTTTAATTATTAAATATATATATATTTTACATTATACTACAAAGATTACCATACCTACCGATAACACAATGAAATAATAATAATTTACAACGAATATGTAGATGCCAACAGCTCTGCTTTTTTCTTTGTCTCTCTCTCTCTCTCTCTCTCTCTCTCTCTCTCTCTCTCTCTCTCTCTCTCTCTCTCTCTCTCTCTCTCTCTCTCTCTCTCTCTCTCTCTCTCTCTCTCTCTCTCTCTCTCTCTCTCTCTCCCCTCTCTCCTCTCCTCCTCCTCTTCCTCCTCCTTTTTTCTCCTTCCCCTCCTTCTCTCTTTCTGTCTCTGTGCTCAATCGATGATTTTTTTTGAAGCAAACATTGCAACATATAATTATTATATTTTTAGCTCTATTTAATTAACTTTTTTTTTTTAATAACAAAATTGATTGTTGAATTTAATAAGACAGTCATTGTCAGACATAATTGTTGTTAAACAATTAATTTGTTAATTAATAAATATGTAGTAAAATAGAAACCAAATCAAAGATCGCGTGATTCTTTGATGGGTATTGTCTCTCATCTTCTTTAATGCTATCGGAGGTCGCAATATGGAAATTTTGTTATTCAAAGATGATCTTGAATATTATCACATGTATCTTATGTTTCGAATGAAAAGCACACGTACAGACGGAACTAATTGGGAATAATAAAACGAGAAGAAAATAAGAAGTTATAGAGATTCTCAAGTAAGAGATTGAACCGCGTTTTAATTATGACGGACAAGTACTAAGATAGAATGAATAAGATGTTTATTTCATTCTGTAGATGCATTTATCTCATTTTATCTAATGCATATCTGTCTTACTTTAGCTTGAGCATCCTAAATGCTATGTAGCGAACCAATCAAAAGTTGTCTAAACGTTGTTCAATCTCTTACTTAAAGATCTCTAAAAAGATACATAATAGTGTAGCAACACACCACAAATTATTAAATATGCGTGATCGTTTATTGATGCAAACGATCTGCCTTCGTTTTCGAGATTCTTCTGACGCTTCTCAGGGTGATAAAGACTTGTTTATTATTGAATATTATCTCTGTCGTTGACGAATTGGCCTTGACAAGAAAGATTCACAATCGGTTACGTCATCTCCTTCAAAAGATTTCAACGGCCTTGCTTTTTGGTCGAATGAATTTCATACGCGTTGTTTTCCCGTCCGGGAAAGAAACCGCAACGTAGAATCAGTGTCGCGTTTTAATTGGACCCTAATCAACGGGAGCGACTTCCGCGACCTTGAAATGCCACTTTCCTGAGAGTGAAAGTTGAAAAACAATCGATCCGTTTAAACATTCGTCCGTCCTCAAGTCGCTACCTCGCAACTTCAACCTCAACAAAAAATTTATATTTCTGCATTAAAATTACCGCTAACATCATTATTGTAGCGTGTATTGCCGCTTCTACACGCAGAAAATTTTTCTCGAAGATGTAAGTATACACGAATAAAATAAATACCATATTAATCTTTCACGGCTAGGATATAGTTATAATATGCAAAAGATTTCAAGAAAGTATGGGAAATTTAGAGAGCAAAGAATAAAACTATACGCAGAAGTAAATATTTCCATCAGGTATGGGACTTTTTTTCAATGGCGCGTTTTACTATATGTTTTACTATGTGTAGAACTAACTTCAAAAGGAACGTTCTACATCATAAGAATATACCAAGAGTACTTCAATTATACTGCGTTCGACAATGCAAATTCGAGATGTCGGATGTGCTTTTTACCTTGAAAATCGTTCGGCAATTCACATCTCGATTTGGAGATTGACGAACGTGCGCAGTCCGCGTCGCAGAACATATACTGTCCACGTATTCGTGGTTACTATTGCATTTCTATGAAGAACATAGACTATTACTAGATACGCAACAAATACAATTCACAGTAGGTACCACCCTAGATTATATTTTTTCTTATACTGTCTTGAGAAGCAACGCGCAATTCAAGCTACAACTTTGAATATACACATATTAGTATGGGACTTTTTTATTTTTCTCATATTTCCTTATTAGTATGGCAAATTTATTTACCTTTAGGTTACAAAATATATCTGATCAAATTATTACTTTTCCATTGTCATATATTAATTTCCGGTTGAATACGCGTATATCCTACCGGTGCGATGCAATTCTAGTAAATTTTATTATGAGTATTCTACATTATTCAAGAAAAATTTTCTGCGTGTATGCGCTGATGCCGTTGAATTTTTAGGCTATTATTTTGTGGCGAGTTCAAATATTTATTGCCTGTCGTGTGTAACGTCAGTGTTACGAGATATACGTCCTACCATTGCGCGAGTTGCGTTATTACGTTAAATTATGACACTGGGATATATATTTTCGGCAGCTGACATTTACGTCGGCGGATCATTGGAAAATCTGTTATTAGATTCGTCATGCCCCTTTGATGTTTTTTTTTCACTATCTTCGATTAATTGCGTTAATAGAGAACCTGGAACAACGACTGTCTGATGCTTATCAAATTATATTGATGAATTTCTATTTTAATTGCATACATATAATCTCCGTGTATATTATCTCGTCAATTAAAACTCTTCGAAAAATAGAAAAAAGTCTTTGACGTTCACTTAACTTTAACGCCATTATTGCGCGCAAAGACAAGAATAGAATTATATGCTCTACTTGATAACACGATGCACAGCTACTCGAAAATTCGATGCTTACTTGCTTTTAGGACAAAATTCTATGGAACAAATTGGAATAATTATCTCTGTTTCTCATCCTATTTTGTGTCTTGAAGCAGCAATCCTCAACTGCGACTCTATCGAAAACGTTAAAGCAAAATCTTGGTCACTGTATCGATGATAACGCGACTCAAGGTCACCCACTGATGTGATTGCTTAAAGTAATTGTGACATTGTGTATAAAACTATTAGATAACCTTTATATACGTTGAGTTTGAAAATTAGATTGTTAGGACCGGTGTTATCATTCTCCGTTAACTTAATCGGCTAATTAAATTTAAGAATAATCGTAAAACTTAAAACTGACCGTACTATTTTGTTTTGGTTTTCTTGTTTTTTTTAACTACAATTTATTTATATTAAAAACTATAATACATTTTAATAATTAATACACTTAATAATTAATTAAGAAATTAAATCAGGAATGATCAATTTGAAGTTTTCTAGTTGGTAATTTTTAAGTTAATCGGTTAAGTGGTGATAATAAGATTGACTCTTAATGTATAATAAAGGAGAAATCTTCACCAATTTTTAATATACTTAAATCAATAAATTTTGTATTGATTGCATTGTCCTTTCAATAAAACTATCTTGCGAGTATAATTTTTTGTTGCAAGTATAATCTATTTTTGATATTTATTTTTATAACAATTTATCTGAATTTTATAAAATTACAATTTTAATTTATTAAAAATTTATATACAAATTTATGTAAAGTTTATTAATCCGTAAATTACTAATCTATTTGAAACGCTATAAATCATATCTGTTATATAACTTAAAAATATTTTGAGTAGTCTTTTAGTTTTGTTTATTTTTAATACAATATAATAATGATATTTATGCGACTTAATTAAAATGAGACACTGTGTATTGAATGGCATTTCACGTTAGTGTAATCAGCGTCATCGATGGTATAGCACATACTTCAATCAACTGTATAACTTGTGCATCCTCTTCACTTAACAGCGATAATCAAAATAGATGTTCAATTTCTATATAACCCTTCCTGAACTTTCAGAAATTAATTTATTAAACACTATAAATATTAATGCACAGGTACATTAATGCATTGTTACCATATCCATACATTAATATTTAGGATCTTTAATGTCGTTACAATTTGCGATTATGCGTGGCATATGCTGAAATTAATTTGACTCTTATATAAGTCATATAAGTTATAAGTTTAACTCTTATATAAGTTAAGAACTTATTATAAGTTTTATTTACAGATATAAAATAATATATCAGTAATCTGCTTATCTCTCAACTCTCCGGTTTTTATCTTGCCGGATTAACGATTGCGATAGATCGCGATAGACATTTTATTCACACGATGCTTATCCCGAGTAGCGTTTTGTGCATCGTCGCGGTTTCGTCCTTCCATCCATTTCTTTTTCTCGAACTGTCCCCGAGGTATCGTTTGTTAACGCTTTAATCTACCGACGCAAGATACTTCAACACGAGAGGTTCACCGAATAGGCACTCTGCCAGATACGCAGCGAATATCAGTCGTTACGCCAAAGCGCCGATTGTTTAATGTCGATGACGTGTCCCATGGGGAGGAAACGTCGAGAAAATATTTCGGGCGGCGAATTAATTCAGTGTGTGTTAAACTAATTAAATTGACTTTCGCGGGCGATCGAGAGATTTACCAAAGTCGACGAGAGGACGTAAATTAACCACTTCGCAATCCCGGAGAGAAGACCTCGGCCGCGCGCAGATCGTAAATCGAATAAAATCACACAACCAGCCTTGATCTATAACTGTCTTGTACCCGAGAATGTGCCCCGCATCGAGCGTCCTAACAATATACTTAATACTTTTTAGATGCCATGTTGTAACATTATATATTTGTAGTTGCACATACGTAACTTATCGTGTATCTGTTGATCATCGTCCATACTGCCGTTTTTTTTTTTTTTTTTTTTGTAACAAAAATACACGTCCACACGTCGCTCACGATGCCAAAGAAATAATCAGTCAACGCAATGATTTAAATTTAAAATGAAGATTTAAATATCTACCGCAATTCATCGGTGGAAGTTACCGCATAATTTTGTATATTTATTTATACAATTCTTTTTCACGATTTGGTCATAACAAAGAGGTTTATTGAGGGTTAGGCTATTATAGCTTTGATCCTATTATATAACCTATTCCATCGTATCGACAAAAAGATTAGGGTCATAAATGCATGTCATTGTACCGTTAAGATGCCGTGAAACGCGCTTGAACATTTCCTCACTTCGATCATTTCATACGCACAGATGAGCAACAGGTCGTCATTTTCAACATATGTGATGCAACGTATAAATTAGCAACATTGTTCTAAGCAAGTTTGCTTCACGTGCAACAAACGCACTCGTTTCTACAATTAATAAAATGTTAATTGTTGAAATAAAAAACTACGCATTGAATTATGCTTATGCAAATTATAATCAATGCATCGAATGGATATAATGGATGAAAATGAATTAACTGTGTGTAATAATAGATCGTGATAGATCTTGATATGTTAATTGGCGTAAAAGAAAATATATGTTACATTCTTCTTTCGTTAATATTCAATTATGCAAGCTTACATTGTAGTGGTGTACTCATTTGTGTTACAAATATTTGAGTTACAATAATTTGTTAACATATTAATCTATCAATGCGGAATTAATCATTCAAATAATTCGAGGAAATTGTTAATCCCTTTTATAATTTGTAGTCTTACGGAAGACATATCTTTCGTATATTTAACTTTTACAAATCGGAAAATTAACTTTTGGGATCCAGATTAGTTTTAGCTTTTTTTAAGAACATTATTTTATCTATATATATAAGTACCAGGTACCAGGTCTGTATTTCTGTATGCTCGCGAACTACTCCGTTATTTGTGATCCGATTCTCTTTCAACTGGTCTCAAAATTTTCCAAATTTTTCAAGGATGGCTCCAATAGACTCAATTTTTTTATATAAAGATTGTTTCATAAAAGGTTTTTTTTTAAGTTACGACTATCAATTCTGAAACACCCTGTAATTTTGTGCGAAAATTTTTAGTCCAGATTTGTAAATTAAAAAGAATATGTTGTCTTTTTGCAAGTGGATAGGGTAATTACACTTAAAAAAAAAAGGGAACGCCGGCCGTCATACAGACATACTTACATTCTTATTTTAATGTATAAGATTTGAAAATTAAATTTAAAAATTTTGTAAGAAATATTTTTGGAAAATTAATTTTTAAAAACATTGAATTTAACAATGCAAAAACGTGTTTCAAATTTTATTAAAAAATGAAACAGTTTAAACAAAAAATAGTAAATTTTTAAAAATATGTACTTTAATGTATCATTTTTATTTTAAAACAACATTTAGAGCAAAGATAAAGCGAATGATGACTATATCGTTTATTTACAATTTTAAAATTTGAGTAATTACGCATTTAAAAAATATTAAGTTATTTCACATTTAACTGCACGTGCAAGACGTATTTATTTCAAAATAATAAAAAAAATATATTCGCACAAAGATAATTTGATCGAATCGTGTGACATTGGGTATAATTATGAAATAAGTTATTAAAACATAAAAGAAAAAAAAAATATTTAAGTAGAAGGGTTGATTTCCGTAATTTCCGACAAATATTTATTTTGTGTGTGTGTGTGTGTGTGTGTGTGTGTGTGTGTGTGTGTGCGTGCGTGCGTGCGTGCGTGCGTGCGTGCGTGCGTGCGTGCGTGCGTGCGTGCGTGCGTGCGTGCGTGCGTGCGTCTGTATGTGTGTGTGTGTGCGTGTGCGTGGATGCGTGTGTGCGTGTGCGTGGATGCGTGTGTGTGTGTGAAGCAAGAGCGCTTTGCGCGGACGAAAAAGCTAGTTAATATATATTTAATTTTTTTCCTAAATTAAAGATATAAAAAAATTTATCTGATTTTTAAAGATTTAATTACAAAATCGAGAAAACAAAATCTATGGTTTAAAGAATTATTACAAATTAAAAATAAAAAAATTATGTTTGGGTGTGTAGACATAGATGTATATAATATATTGCGTTATATATATATATATGTATGTATTTATTTGCAAGCGCACACATGCAAGTACATGTGTGTTAATATTAATATATAATGCACTGTTGAAAAATAATTGTAATTATAATTATAAATATTATCGTTTCATTTGTCAATAATGATTATTTTATTAATATGCAAACAAAGAAAATTTGTTTAAATGTATACGGCATACATATTTATTACTGACATTGTAGTTCAACATGACCGTAATTACGAAAGGGAAGTCTTAATTAGGCTTTGAGATCGACAATTTTAAAATATTACTTACGCTAAATTTATAGTAAATTCCACAGTACATTTAAAAAACGTTTATTATGAAATAATTTATTAATATTTATTTATTATATTGAAATTATATGGTATGATTAAAAATTAGAATAACTATTATCTCAAGATCGATGACTATAAAAAAGTATTGATGCTATTCTACAAAAAAATAGGTAACTAGACAGATATAAAGAATTTTCTGTCACTGACGTGAACGAAAAATAAATATCTGTAATTATTTAACCTTATCTACATTCCTAAACAATTTTAAAAAAATGAAAACACGATAATTAATTAGCGTTAATTAATCGTTTTTATTTTTTAAATGGCATACACATAATCTTGGGAAATATATTATTGTAATAGTATCAAAGTGTATTAATATTATCTACTAATTATACATACAAGGAATGCATATACGCGCGCGCGCAATGTCAAAATTACAAATAAGCAATAAAATCATAGCAGCGATAGAAAATACAAAGCTTATGATTATTGTTAGCTTATAACTATTATTGAAAATTTTTTGTAAAATGCGATATTTTAGATTTTATAACGTGTACGTATGCCTAATATATAATAAAATATTTATAAAATACATTTTTGTAATAAAAATAGTTGTGTGTGTTTGTAACACGTATCAAAATACTTTGAAAGATTGGCACTAGAAATATACACACGTACAAGATGTACACGCTACTGTTTATTATACACATACATACATAAATATATATATATATCTATTATCTCATGGTTGTGCCGTGGTCTTATTTTTGTGCTTGGTTGCGCAATAGTAGTTTACTGTGTACTACGGAAAGCTGTACGATAATAAAGATATTCGATCGTATAAGACACGAAAGCACAGAATCTAGGACACTTGTGAAAAACGAATTATCAAGATAAAAGTTGTGGGATTAATTAAGATTTTAATATTTATCCTACTTTATATAGTTAAAGATAAAACTTGTGTTTTTTATATTTAGTCTTTTAGATTTAAATTTTAGCCATTATTATAGAAGCATGTTCTCTAAATTACAATCAGTGAAATAAATATGAAATAAATACACTGATCTTTCAGTAATTATACATTAATTCTGAAGTGAAAATCACTAAGCAGTGAATACTCAGTAATTATTAGAGCTATAAGTATATCACTGCAAATTAGTGATAATACATTGATTGCAATTTATAGAATAAAGTTATATTGTTGAATAAAAAGTGTTGCTTTTTTACAATTATAATTTACATTTTTACATAACTTATAATAAAATTAACATAAGACATTATTATTCTACATGTACGTAATGTTTACTACTCTCTAAATTGCAATTAGTGTATTTTTACTATTTGCAATGATATATTTATAATTGTGATAATTAGTGATATTCATTGACTTTTAGTGAGTTTTACTTCAGAATTAGTGTATAATCATTGAAAGATCAGTGTAATTATTTCACTAAATGGCAAGTTATAAGTATACCAATGAAATCAGTGGATTTTCATTGATTGCAGTGATTTTTCATTAATTATAATTTAGAGAATATCATCGTAACTAATTATATTCTTTTTTTAATGTCTCTATACAGACGTGCTATTTATTTTCTGATTCTCTCTAAAATTGAAAGCACCACGTAAAAAACTTACAATATATCTTATGAAAAATATTACATTAACTGTCAAAATGTATGACATCGGCTTACGGATACGAAATCGCGCGATATGATCAAGCTCCGAACAACCAATCGACATCGTAATAGAAACAAAATATGATTTTTTCATATATTTAGAATAAAAATTGAACTGGTTTTCTTCTCAGCGTGTGAAATATTGAAAATGATAATAGGTATGAAATTTTATACTATATAATGAAAATTTATTATATCTGAATTTACAAAAATGTAAATTTAAAGTATGTCACTTTTGCATTATTAGCATAAGGAAATGTATTTCTATAAATAGAAAAGAACAGAACAATTTATTTTATTCTACTTTGTATGCTAATTATTTGTGAACGTCACTGCTTAATTTATCATTTCGTTCTTTGTTACAGCAATAGTTCACGTACTACGCGAAACCACGCGGAAAAGCAACGTCGCGATAGTCTCAACGGATGTATATCGGAGATGGCAATTGTCGTGCCGAGTATTGCTGGAAGTTCGAGGAGAATGGACAAAATATCCATTCTAAGATTATCTAGCGCCTACCTGAGGGTTCAGTACAGTAAGTATCTTGATCTTGTCAAAATACTTTATACTGAAAGAGAAAAGTTTTCAATGTTTTAGATTACAATTGAATGGTAAAATAATTATGATTAGGAGCTCCATGTATATAATTATTATTGCTATAATAATTATATATATATATATATATATATATATATATATATATATATGTATCCTAACCATAATTATAATTATTCAAGATATTGATGTAAAAATGAAAGAAACACTTTCGTATAGTTAATCCAATCATAATTATAATTATTATTTTAATATAGTAAATATAATTATTGTATATTATTTATGTAGTAATAATAATAACTATTTAATCGCTGTATAATTGACATAGTTAAAACAATTATAAATATCTAATTGATATTAAAAATGTCTGTAAGTATGATAGTTGCAATTATTTTTTTCGTTTAATATGATTAAAAATGCTTCCTACAAAACATTTTTTTTATGTTTGTATTTCGTTGCTTTAAATTATTTCTATCTATTCTATTATTGCTACCATCACGAAATTATTATTATATGTTATTATTACATTTATTATTACGTGTTATATAATTTATTATATTATATTACATTATATTTTGTTATATTTTAATAGCTCATATAATCACAAAGTAGAATAACCAACATGAATTCACTGTTGATCATATCGTTAAAATTTTAATTATGGTGTGTGTTAAAAACATTACAATTATATACTTATCTTGTGCATTACTTACAGCAGTTGGAAGTGGCACGAAGAATTTTCTTCCCCCGCTTTTGAATGTTAAATCTGATTTTGACCTGGAACAATTTTTTGTCAACGTAAGTGTACAATGTTTATCTCTAGCACAGATCGACCGGGAATAATCAACACTCTTGACTTATTTTTCAAATTTTAACAGAATCTGGTTGACGGCTTCTTCTTCGTAGTTACCGCAACAGGAAAAATTGTCTACATTAGTCGACAAGGGGAGCAATATTTCGGTTGTCAACATCAGGTGAGTTCTCCTTATCATTACGATAAATTATTTTTATTGTGACTAAAGACTATAATTTTGCCGATGTTTCGTATCTTTTGAAGTTTCTTTTGCCAGAAGCTCTTTATTTTAATCAATTGTATAAAGACTGCGGATTTTTTTGCTAAAGAACTTGTTCTAAAAGAATCTGTAATATTAAAAGACATCCGGTTGGCTTTTACATTCCGCACAGAAATATTAGCGAAAGCGTCAAAAAATTTATGATCTTAGAAATGTCGACTTTCGAGACGAATAAATTAAAAATTAAATTATATATATAATTCTCAAAAAATCGCGAATTTCTTACTTCTTTGATGTCTTAATATTTTGGATATTTTAAATGTTTTTCATCACGAACGAAGTTTTATTTACTTCTGATGTATGCAATTGAAAATCATTTATTGCGAGTATCAGAGTTATATATTTATTGTTTCAATTGACTGCGTGGTCTTCAATATTCATTCTCGATACCTCGATGAGTAAAGATGCAAATATATTTTACGAAAAAGAGAATCGCGTGAACATCTTTACAATATTGTTTACTTTACAGCAGAACGATTAATATGCTTTTTCATGCGTCGAAGTAGAGCGCTAGAAATGTTCGCTTCGCAACTACATATTAACAGAATATTTACACATTATCGACATTTCGTGGAATTCTCCATCTCTTCTACGGCAGACTTTTTTTTACAACGTATTTACATTGCGGCGGTTGAAAGATGCGTCTGTGCGACCTTTTCGCGCCGGCGCCGAGAAGATGAGTGAGGGAGGGAGATAGATATAGTGGCGGCAGCGATCACGATTTCTCGTACAGCTTCAGCTGCAGCACCGACCTACCCTGTGGCACACGGAGTTAGGAATTATCGATCAAATGAATGCGTGCAACGCAAATATGCTCCCATGGCAACCGGCGTGCTCTGTGCCCTCTGCTCCTTTTCGCTCGCTATGAAACGTGTATGCCCATCAATATCCATATTCGTTTTGCGTATTTGTACGCGGGAATTATCCGTCCGCGGAAAGATCGCACGTCCGCTCGTGTATGTTTCGACGAAAAATTTGCCCCGCTGCAAATAAAGCGTGCGATGATCCCGCTTGATAATTATTCACAGAATCCACGTGCGACTTTTCCCGGAAATTTATGTGTTTAATCTCCTACATATATATGCTCTTGCTCAGCGTTTAAGTTTCCGCAAAAATTTATTTTAATTTGTGGAACATGAACCTGAAATGTTAAAAAGTTTTGTATACGTTAGTTAACTAAACTGAATGACTGGAGACGCATTTAAATATATTTTAAGTGTAACAAATGAATATTAAAAAAAATTTAGATTAAGTAATATACATGCAACATTGTTTTTTGTTACAGCGTGGTATTTATCTTAAATTAAACATTATACAGCTTGTCTTTATGTAAATAATGAAATTTGGTTCAATGAAATAATAATGTGAAGATATTAAGATGATTAACTTCATTATATTATTAGTTATATAACTATATTATTTAAAATTTGAAAGAGTTATGTAAGTTATTAAACAAATCATTAATTATTATTCTATCCGTATGTGTGTGTTTGTTGATGTGTCCTATATCTGTTTTCTTTACGTTAAAAGAATGAAACGATAACTCTGTATCGAATCTGTTTTCTTTACGTTAAAAGAATGAACGATAACTCTGTATCGCAAAACGCGCGGGATTTGGTTCATCGAGAAATATTAATTTAACCAGACGAGATTGTGGGTTAATCGCCGCGAGAATCATTACGTAAAATAGAGCGTGTGATTAACCGAAGGCAGATTTAAGGATCAAGTAATGAACGTTACAGACATAATGCGCATGTTCGTTTATATCTTGTAATAAAAGCAGACCGGCTAATAGTCCGCTGTAGATATTAAGCGAGTATTGTACGCAAATAATTAGCGCGATCGATGTTCGAGATACATATATATGGCGCTAAAGCAGGAATCACGCTTTGCTGCCTGCTGTGCTTCTTTGTGCACGGTCGTAGCGTTGCCATCCAACGAGATCGGCATACAAAACTTTTTCGGACTATCGTCGTATAATTATGCATGTGACACTCCTTCTCTAACAGCAACAGAAAAATTTTATTTCACTTAGACTCAGCTGCGAAGAGACGAACTCAAAGAAACTAACTGAGATAATGTATTTTTCATACGAATATACGAACTGCGCAGCTTACTAAGGAGATATTAAACGATATGCAAAAAAAAGCATAAAGAAAAAGAATAAACAGTACAAAAAATATCTTGTATTTTTCTAGGAAATCACAAACGCAGAAGCAGGAAAATGTCATACGTTCAGAAATGTATTATTGCATAGAATCGAACTTTAGAGTCAAATCATTCAAATGTTAAGGGCAAGATTTATTTTTCAAAGCTATTTTTGCCGCGAATATTGCACGTGTGTCTTAAAAAGTTCCAACGTTAAAAAGTCTAATCTTAATATATTTTTAAGTTTAGATACATAATAGATTTTCCTATTTCCTATTTCTTTTATCAAATATACAAATGGCATCAAACGCGAACGTTTATTCTTGTGTATGATTTTGTAATTAATATTATCGTGTTATCCTATGGCATATCTTTTTAAATTTTTACATTTTTTTTATTTGAGCAACAGATTGTGTGAAACTTCTCCGTTCGTCAGGCAGTTTGCAAAGAATTAAATCAATAACCGACCTATTCGATTGGAAACCGAGTCGCAAACCTATATGGGATTCGCGGATAATCGAAATTTTGAAATAACGGAGATTAATAGTTTTACGGTTGGATTATTAGATTGGTTTCAGGACGGCTACATCCAAGAATATGCCTCATGATACCGAGATGTTATTGATTCTTTTGTTCGCGAAGTTTTTTTGTGGAGTAGCTAACAATGCGATTAATTGTGTACGTGAAAAAAAAAGTTGCACGTTTTTTGTTATTATTGTAGTTATTACGAGAAAATTCTAATACTAAACCTTCTCCCATACTCGAAACTTTCATTAAGAGGATGCTAAAGTGCCCGTCAAACTTAATCGGGGTGATAATGTAGAGTATTTGTGCATATCATTAACAAGATTTCGTATGTATTTCTTTTATAAATTTGGGAATTCTTTTTCAGAATTAAAGTACACGTATTAATATCATTATATGAACTGGACTTTATATGAAGAATAAAAACAATTTTTTAGGCTGCTCTTTTTCTAACTTATATCTGGATTTGCAATTATAAAATGTTAAAGAAGCTAATCTTTTTTTTCTAAACTTTTAATCTTTGTGTGAATTGCACGATATTGTTCGTATATGTTATTTCTAGAAGTATACGGTTTCATTTTATACATATATGTATATCGTAGAGTTTGTATACTAAGCAAATATTGTCATCAAGTGACAGCTCTACGTATCAAAAATGAAATTTTTTTCGTATTGAATGTCAACTCAACCATATTCCTCTAGATTTTGATGCGTACTTTAATTCTGTAAGAGTTTTGCGATTCTATTGTATAAAGCCAATTAAAAGCTCAGTTTATTTTAAAAAATGCCTGTAAAACGGACGACTTTAGGCTCCCCTTAATCCGGCTATGATTTTGCAAGATCTTCGGATTCTCACGTTCGAACCACGCTTAGAGAAAAAATTCCCTTCGCAGCGTGTCTATATAGAACCGTATAAGTGCTAAAAATAGCCAAGCGACTAATTTTGGTGCTTTCGATAAAAAAAATGTGGGTTTAGACCGGTGATGCAAGAGATTTTCAAGGTTTTCAAGATAGTACAACGTAACGAACATTAGGCGGCGAATTATGAGTAGAAAAATATACCTGACGTAACCATATACGATCAGTATAGAAGAAGTTGTGGGATTAGGAGCAAACAAAAGGAGAATGCTAGCCGAACGGATCTCTTTAGTAGACCACCATATTGTTTTGCATTCTTTTACTTTTATATTTCACAATGACATGGTTATTATAATCTATTTATTTCAAACTACTTTTGATTCTGGTTTTTTTAAAATTATGATTTTGTAAGAAATTTGTTATTAGTTTTAGACTCTGTTTATTATATATAAGAAGCTATTGGACGCGCACATCCGTGTAACTGATTCCTTTGCGAAACGTCACGACATTTATTAAAATAAGCGACAGGCTAAAAATAAAACTGTCACCTGTTACCTAGTAAATTTCGCAAATTTATCTGTTTTTCCAACTAATCGGTGATTCTTTATTTTCGAAAGGAGTATACTTCTCTACATTCGTTCATAGCGCGTATGAATCGCAACCTCTGATCTATTATACCTACTGTTGTGACTGTTGTTTGTCTGCAATGTACTCGTTGGATTGAATTTGCGGAGAATAATCGAGAAAATTAGATAAGTAACGTTAAAGAAAGTATTACAATTCTAATAATTCGAAATCTGGGCGGCCGGCACTAGGAGAGTCTTCCGGAAAATATTTTATACCTGCCTTCTTCTAAACTACAATTAGCCGCTTAGGGCCATTGCCCTTTTATTTGCGTTCAAGGTCGCACGTGTTTATGTGGACTCGAGATCGTTTCTAGGAAATCTCACACGATAACAAAGACGATATTGGTCCCGAAACAACAGGAAGGATGATACTTCTTCCGCTACGCAATAAATGTTCTCTCGATGAGGCATCGCGCAAAATTAATTAATTGAACAGAGAGATTCGATTAAAAAAGCTTCCGGCAGAGACTTCAATGCGCGATTTTATATTTATTTTTACTTGAATTTTGCGAGATTCGCAGATCTTGGGGGATGGGAGCTCTGCACGTGTGTTATTGCTTTTCTCCCCCTCCCCCCTCCTTTCCTGGTTTCCCGCAACCCCTAAAGGTTTTCTCCACGTTTCTACAAGAAAACGAAACGGGTAGCAGCAGCAGCGGCGACGGCGACGATGGGATAACCATGAATAAAATATAAAAAAAATGTCTTCCATTCTATGTATATCAATCGCGCGTCGGTGGCGCTCCAGATTCAGGCGTAACGATGTGTAATTCGCCACTCTGCCGTAACGAACCGACTCTTGGAAGCTGGTTAAGTATCACTTCTCTCTTTCTCTTTCTCTCTCTATTTCGACTCCACTCGAACAAGAGACACCAGAACTGACGATAGAGAAAGAGCAAGAAAAAAGAGTAGGTGGAAGAAGGGTAGATGAGACGAAAGTTGTTTGTGAGCACAGTTAGTGACTCTCGTTTTTTAAAAAGGCATTCATAATCAGACTGTATTGTTCTCGGAATTGCGTTTCGCAGAACGAGTTGCTGGGGCATTCCCTGTATGATTACATCTATCCCAAGGATCATGGCGATCTCACGCGTAATCTTACGCCTGACGGGATGCAGCCGATGTCGTCGACGGGCGGTGTAGCGCAGGGGTCCGAGGTGGCGCATGACAACAATAGTTCCAGCTCCTCCGAGGAATCGACGACAAATCATCGGACGAACGAAAGGATCAAGCGCTTCCGTGAGCAGAGGCGGCACTTCACGATCCGCATGATACATAAATCCAAAAATCCCTCTAAGCAGAACGACCTGTCGCCGCAGTATGAGTGCTTTAACGTTTCGGGTCGCCTTAGACTCGCGCAGACTTGCACGGATACTAACGGGAAGAGAGAAAGGCAACGAGGTGAGCCTTCATCTTTCGGTACGTCGATACATGGAAAGACAGTTTTGTCGAAGCATTTAAAAATTTAACTATTAATACACATCTGAAAATAATCTTTTTGGATTAAAATAATTATATATGTAGAATGCTCGCGGTGAGCAATACTGCCAAAAATTTTACGTTTTAGCAATTAGCTTGAGTATCTGAGTTATCAAATGATTTTGATAACTTAACAAAATTACTTTCAGATTTCTTTCAGTAGTATCTAAATTTTTAGATTATTATACTTTAACAAAATCGTTCTTTTCGTGTAGATATATAACTCGTTTAGATATAACTATCTTGTAATAGCTTGAAATTTTTGGCTTTGCTGCGTAAATCGAATTTGATACGTTAGATAAATTAACTTTGAAAGATAAATCTGAAAGGATTTAACGTTAAGAGCGTAGCTAAAATGTGAATTTAATTTTTGTCATGTTTTTTTCTTCCTTCCTGCATTTAATTTTTTATTGCACCCTGGTATTTATTAAATAAGACCCACTTATATGGCTATTTTTATATGGTTATTGTTACTTGTTTGTATATAAAGTTTACACCAAAGAATAATTTTCAATATTGTTAATTTTCTATAAAAATTAAAATTGCAGTCAAACAGATAAAAATTTCCAAATATTAAAAGATTAATTAAACTAAATTAAAGGTAATTGTGATGATTAAATGGAATAAAGGGATTTTGTTTTTATAATTAATAATTATTTTGTGAAATTGATTTAGAAAATAATGTTTAATTCCGTTATTATTTTTAATTTACTTTTTATTCGGGCCTTATTATATTTATAAGCATGTAATAAGGCCCAATATGTCTTTAAATTTTAAAAAATAATTTTGTTTATTTACAAATATTTTATATGAAAAATATATTTTATTTTTTTATGTATTGACACCGTAAATAATTGAAATAAAGATTTTAATCTTATTTTATTTTACTATACCTGTAGAGTTTTTTAAAAATAAAATAGCAAACATCTAGATGTATTATCTTCTCGAAAACACAAGTTTTTTTTATATCAACAAAATTAATATACAAAAAAAATGTATTTTATTTTTTAGGAGGAGGTTTTTATTAAACAGTTATTAACAATAAATGCAGTTATAAAATACAAATATAGATCTTGTGTTTTAGGTGGTAAGCACAGAGGAGTGTGGAGTTAATCTCGCTTTGCATAGAAAATCGAAAACTCATGATACAATTATTTAAGTACAGGGTTGTGTAATCCGCATCTCACTTCGTGTGAAAAGCACAAAATCTATACTTGTAATGTTTCACATGAGTTTTCCATGCGAAATAAAGTCACACCTTTCTCTGCTTACAGAGCAAAATAACATCTAAATCTATATTACTGACTCCGTCAATTGGATACTTTCTTTGTTAATAACTTTATTAAAGATGTCCTCCCCTAAAAATTATTATACATTTCATTTTTTGTACTAATTTTGTAATAATTTTGTTGGTTGTTATAAAAAAAGACTTGTGTTTTCGAAGAGGTGGCATTTCTAAATATTTACCAATAAACTAAATTAAATGAGTTTTATGCGGTTTAGTTAATAAAAGTCACAAGTTGACAAAGGTTACTTTATCTAAATTTTGAAATTTGCTGTATTTACTTCTTTGATTACAGTCATACAAAATATCTTATTAAAATATTAGAGGAATAAGACAATCGTTATAAATTCTAAAGAACTACTGCAAGTTTAAAAATTAATTCATGAATCAGTTTGATAAAAAAGATAGATTGGCTTTTACATAAAAATGTTTAGATCGGGAAGATTCTTGATAGCGATTTAATAAACTATTTGTTGAAAGTCGAACGAATATTTCGCTTACTTTACTTTATGTGAAGATTAACCTATTAACGCTCAAAAATACGTAATTTTTCGTTCATTTTTAGCTTTATTCTCAATAGGAAAAATGAGAAATATTTTCAACAAAACCATGTATCTTACTATTTTTTGGTGTGCTCTTTCGATTTCTGGGGTCAAAATTGCATTTTTATGCCTCAGAAAACCATTATGGCGGACTTTAAGTGGAAAAGTACTGAAAAATTGGAAAAAATTTTTTTTGGTAATTTTTTCGAGTAGAAAAGGTATTAGGATCCATTTCTAACTGCGTCTAAAAGTGGATAAAATAGTTGAAGTTTAACGAGAAATTTTTTTTAACCCCAATTTACTTCAATCTTTTCAAAATGGAAATTGCAAGAAATTTAGTGAAATATGGATTTTTCTCAATAATTCTATGAAAACCAAGCATTATCAAGCTTTATAGTATGAATTTTAGATGAATTCAACATCATTATTCATGTTTTATCAGAATTTACAATTTTAATAATGACGGATTCAATATGGCAGTCAGAGAACTAAAAAAATATTTAATTTTTTTATGATTATTAGCAACAAAAGTTTTAAAACTATAAGTTTTGTATGTTTTTTGGGTATCGCAAAATGGCGGGTCTAAGATAGCGAATGGAAAATAAAAAATGTCAGAATTTCCAAATAAAAAAATATCGTATTCTATAAAAAAATTTTTTTAAGAAAGTACTCTTGTCAATTTTTATACAACGCATTTGACTTGGAGAAAAAAAAGTAAAATCAAACGAGTTTGCAGTAAGTATTGCGAGACCTTGACAATGGTAAAAAAGTTACCTCTACGTGGTAAGAGTTGGAAAACGTTCATGAGTAACGGCTAACGGACGGAAGCTTCAAGTACATTACTTGAGAATACTAAAATTGCGGGACTTCTTTTTTATTGAAAATTCTGACATTTTTATATCCTATCCATTATATTAAATCCGCCATTTTAAATTTAAAAAATCTCACCAGATTTGGAATCAGCAACCTCAGAAACCCTTAGAATAGTTTATAGTAGAAACGTACGAAGGTAGTTCTCTTTGGCCTGATAGTTTAAGAATAAGTGTTATAGTGATTATAATTTCAAAACTTTATAATTTTATTTTTTGAAAAACAACGCATTCAATGAAAAATTGATAATACTTTTTTCAAGAAATTTTTTTATAGAATATGATGTTTTTTTATTTAAAAATTCTGGCATTTTTTATTTTCCATTTGCCATCTTGGTTCCGCCATTTTGCGATACCCAAAACATAAAAAAACATACAAAACTTATAGTTTTAAAACTTCTGTTGCTAATAATCACGAAAAAATTATTTTTTTAGTTCTCTGACCGCTATATTGGATCCACCATTATTCAGATTGTAAATTCTGATAAAACATGAACAATGATATTGAATTCATTCAAAATTCATACTATGAAGCTTGACAATGATTGATTTTCATAGAATTTTTTAGAAAAAATTCATATTTCACTAAATTTCTTGCAATTTCCGCCATTTTGAAAAGGTTGCAGTGAATTAGGATTAAAAAAAATTTCTTGTTAAACTTCAACTATTTTATCCACCTTTGGAAGCGGTTAGAAATGAATACTTTTAAATACTTTTTCTACTCGAAAAAAATTATCAAAAAAATTTTTTTTCCAATTTTTTAGTACTTTTTTACTTAAAATCTGTCATATTAGTTTTCTGAGGCATGAAAATGCAATTTTGACCCCGAAAATCGAAAGAGCGCACCCAAAAATAGTAAGATACATGGTTTTGTTTAAAATATTTTTCATTTTTCTTATTGAGAATAAAGCTTAAAAATGAACAAAAAATTATGTATTTTTAGGCGTTAATGAGTTAATCCTGTTACTGCTGATTCATTCGACAGGCAAAGTTTCTTAGTTACGTCGTTTTATCATGTGGCTAACAACAAGATCATTCCCATCGCGATTCGAATAATCCTATCATGCTATGCAACCGTCGGCAACCGCAGACGAACTTTCTATATAAATCAGTAACATGCTTTCATAATATTATGTATTACATCGAACGGTTCGTAGTGAGTGCGTCTTCTCGCACGTGTATTTATCGGATCGATGTTCTTGTTTTACCGCGCGACACGAACGACTGAAAAACTTGTAGCGCTGGTTTCGAAACGAGAATGGCAAATATTTACGCCTGTATTTAAATTTAGACCTTCGCCATCACGGGACGAAGACATGTAGGCGCAGCGTCACGAGCGTTTAACGTAGACTTATTTTTCTTTTTTTCCCTTCTTTTCTTTAAGATGAGAACTAAACAGTGAAAAATGCCACTTAGAAAAACGCGTGTAAAGAAACGAACTCAGCGAGGGCGGGCTTCAATCAGCGATTCTTATTACACAGGATATTCAAACTTGTCACGCCACTTTTCAGAGAGTTCGCGAATTCTTTAATGTATTTTAAATCACTCTCTCCCTATCTGAATATTTAATGGAAAGCCAACATTCGACGTAACTTTCCACTTTTCGGCATTAAATAATTTCGATGAGTTGGTTTGAAATTATATTTTCGTCACGATAGAAAGCTCGCTTAGGAGAAGTAAAAATGTAATTTATATATTTGCATTTGAAATCCTTCTTCAATAAACCGTTCCGGAATCGAACGTTGATCGCTCTTTCAACGATTTATTTTAATAAGATTAGAAATCTAAGTATCTTTTTTCGTCGTTTTTTAGTATTTTTGTGATTACCATAATCCAATTCTTTCCTGAGACACTCATTTCTTATCCCTGACTTTTTATCTTGATTATGCTTGATTGTTTGCTAATAATGATACATATAAAATTGCTCTAACAGAGATGGCGGGCACTAGCAACGATATCGTTTTCGTCGGCGTAGCAACCTTGTCAAAGAAGCAGTCCATCACCAAATTGTCGATACTGGACGCCAGTAAAAGCGAGTATTGGACGCGGCATCTGGTCGACGGACGTATCATATGTTGCGATCACAGGGTGTCGGTCGTTGCCGGGTACTTGTCGGAGGAGATACAGGGCCTGAATGCATTCGCCTTCATGCACAAGGATGATTTCAGGTGGCCGATGATCGGTCTACGGCAAAGTAAGGTTTTCATATTTAAATGTAATTAACGTTAAATCCTCGCAAAAGTATTGAAATACTTACCGCATCATTTGACAGCCGTCACATTTTACAACGATATCAATGTCTGCTCGCCCTCTCCCTCTCCCCCTTCTTCATCTGGTATAAAATGTCTAAATTATTCAAGTAACGTTATGTTTATTTTTATTACGTTCCGTGATTAAATTATTAAAATTATACACCGCCATATGTTTAACAGTTAGATTAATAATGTTATATATTATGTTATATAATGTTATATAATGTTATATATTATGCGTTATACCGACATTATATCGATATTTTAATACATTTAAACTTTACAGGCACGAACGCTTATGAAATGCATGTTATTTCCATAACCAATTGCAATTTAAATGTAGCAATAAAGTATATGTAAAATAACCAATGTAGAATCCGAAACGTAACGAAATCAAATATCATTTTACTCTTGTAATTAATCATGATTTTTTAATGCATTTTTAGTGTACGACCGTGCAGAAACTTTTGGCTCGTCGTGCTACAGATTACTCACAAGGTCCGGTGAATTTATCTACTTACGGACCCAAGGTTATTTGGAACTTGACGAAAATACGCAAACGGTGGTGTCTTTTGTTTGCATCAATAGCCTGGTTTCGTAAGTACTGTTTCATATCTTATTGATAGAGCGGATTAACCCGGTATTAACGAGTATTAAAATAATCAATTTCTTTCAAATTATTGTAGAATTACAACAAAATTTCTTTTTACATTTGCTCAAGCCCATTCTAATGAAAAAAGTTTTTTTTGTTTTTTAAGTGTTAAAGCAAACAAGTCGGGAATATAGTCGTGCAACATATATTCAATATTAGCATGAGAAACTTTTTGTGCAGGGAAGAAGAAGGCATCCGCCTGATGAAAGAGATGAAAGAACGGTTTTCTGCGACCGTGCCCGCAAGTAGCAGAGATCTCATTCGGCCTGCCGACATTAACACACCAATAGAATCGGTAAGTTGAACTATATATGTATTATTATTCATAGATTTAATACGACGCTTTTGCCGTTTACATTGCATGTAAAAATTCAAGCAAGAAAGTTTGTTTAATCTAAAAAAAAATTGGTTTATTAGATCTCAAACTCCCAGTCATCGGATCCGAAATGTAGCCTCGAAGATAAGTCGCAACTCGAGGATGCTATTACTCATCTAATTAGCGACTTACCCTCACCAGTTACATCAGAGAATTGTTTTTCTCCTTCGTTGATGCCTCACACGCAATACGTGAAGGCTACCACATTTTCTCCTCGTACGTCCCCAAGTGCACAATTCAAGATTGATACTAATAAAATCAACCGATGCGCCGTTATCCAAAATAAATCTAAAGTACCTCAGAAGCAAGAATCCAAACATACGATTGGAAAATTGATTAAGCCCAGTAGCGCGGAACAAAGCCCAATATCAGATTCGGAGAGTGCAATGCCGAATGGCAAGACTTTGTCAATGTTCGAAATGATGAACGCTGGTCACAGCAGTCACGGTAATGTTCAGAACGCCGATGTATCTGTACAATCGAAAATTCTTACCCCTCGCAAGCCTGGTAAGAGCTCTCGTGCATCTCGTAATCATACGTCATGTTTGGACGTTTCTCAAAGCGTGAACGCCCAAGAAAGAATAAACCAGCGTAATATGGGTATGTTGTCTCCGGGCGCTATAAACGAAAGTACTGCATGTAAAATCAAGGTGGAACGAGGCATTGAGGAAACATTCAACTGTATGGAAAAGCAGGAGTCGATAATGCAATACTTTGACGACAGCGCAAGCGACAGTTCCATTGTTTCATCAGGGATCGAGATGAACGATCGATGTCCATTGAAAAGGATATATAGTGATGAAAATCTTATGGCGATGTACAATAAAAAGAAACTTAACGATGTGTATGCATCGACGAATACGAATACGAATATGAACAACGAACAGCAGCGCGTTTCCTATTTGAAATGCAGATCTTTCGCAACTGAGTATCCAACATACTCGAACGAGTTTAATCAGTACACTGACGTCAATTTGCAACCGACAATAGCGGAGTCGCCTAATTCGAGTCTGCATGAAGTTGGAAATGACTATCAACAATTGATAGATCCCGCTGCGCCACTAATTATGACAAATCATGACGAAGAACAATTTATCGAGTTGCAAGACCTGAAGGAGGACACGTTGCTAAGTTCAGAACTGGACGCAAATCCAGGTAAAAACAATAGTAATTTCTTCGATGCTTCCAAATCGAATCTTTAAAGAAAAGCAATTCTATATGAATCTTGGCTTCTTAATTTTATTATATTTGCAATTTTTATGGAAAGAAGTCATATAAAACCCTTGCTCTATCTCTATTTAAAGGACTAAGCTTTATTTTAAAGAATATCACTGTTATTATTTAGACGTTTTCTATTTATTTAGATGCAGTGTCGCTATTTGTCTCTAATTACAATTAAGTTTATGTTGGATAATATTGTTTTTATTATAATGTAATATTTTCTTACTGAAAATTAATAAATGTCATATAATTGTATACTTACATGTATGCAGGGTATTTGAAATCTTTTGCTTGACAAGCAATTACTCTAGTGCTACTAAGTTATCTCATCATAATAATAAATTGAAAAAGTAGAATGTTTAATTTCTTTCTATAATCTTTATATGTAGGAGAAAAGTGTTTGTACTAAACGTATATTGCATTTACATATAACTTAAAAAAAAATTTTAGCATTTTTATTTTAAAATGTAATGTATTATGTTACAAGTTTATATTTAATACTTGAAATTATTAATTCTATTAAATTGAATTATTGTAATATATAGTAATTTATAAAAAATGATGCTTAAAATATATGTATAATAATTGTAATAGTAGTAAAAATTCTCTTAGTACAATTATTGTTTAACATATTTTAAAAATTAATTTTGTAATTGTATAAATTATGGAAAAACAAATCAAAACCTTGTAGCATAAAATTGTACAATTATTTTTTAAACATTTTTAAATGAAAATTTTACAAAGAAATTTGAAGTAACATGCATAAAACAATACTATTTCTATATTATTTGTAAATATTTAGTAAATAATTGGCAAATATTTAATAAATCTTTAATAAATAATGAATAATTATTTATCAAAGATTTATAAATTATAATTACAAAATTTTTTTGTAACAAAAATTATGATTTCTGCAGCATGTGCAACAATTATTACAAAAGTTTTCTATTTAGGTAGTAATGCATGCAATAAATGGCATATCCTCAATAAACTTTTTTATTTTATTCTCTTGCAGAGCTCATGATAAAAATATTAGACGGTCTACGTAATGGATCTGCAGGTTTTGAAAGTGAGTTTATACATGATGTTTCAAAATCCATAGAATAAACTTTAAGGAGGAATAAATCTCACCAAATCAATTTTTGTGAAGGAACCTATGTCTTTCGATAAATTTTTAAGGAGCTACCATCTTTGTTCAGACCGCTGAGGTAGCCCAGGTAGCAAGCGGACGTTTTTATTGTTTTGGCGTTAAAATATTGTAAAAAATGTTATTTTAACATCAAAATGACGATAAATAACGTTAACTTGTTATTTGAATAAGCAAATAATAGTACGATAGTACTGCACGTGACGTCTAATAAGACTAATCCACATCTTTTAATTTTGTTTTTGCTTCTCTTTGTTTCTTTTAAATTTTATTTACACGTTTTATTACAAGCGATGCTTAAAGTGCCTGATAATTCATTACATCTATGTTCTTAAGGACGCATTGAAGGACTGGTTTTTTTGACAAAAATTGATTCTTTTGGTGAGATCTTCACCATTTGAAACTTGTAAAACTGTATTTTATATATCATTTATAAATATTTTTGAAGTTATATATTCATCAAATTAATTTTGTGGTTCGTATTATTTCAGATTTTAATGAAGCAAAAATACAGCAATTGACACCTGATGATGTAAGTATGCAATAATAAATGCGATTTATTAAAAATTAAAATGATTTAAAAACGTGGCTTAAAGTGATAGGTTCTCAAGCAAACGTATAAATTATACAATATATTTACAGCAAATTGTCAATGACGAGTTAAGTCGCACGTATTATCAGCTAGCAGACAGTATGGCGTTGCAGGAATCCCAAATCAATGTATTGGTACGTGATCTCAAAAACCCAGCTCTTCGTATCCAAAGAGAAAACTTGTCACAATTACAGGTACATAGATATTATTATATAGAAGAAATATCGTGCGGAATATGTTAACGCTACTATTTATTCTTTTTCAGGCCGAGCATAATATGCAGAAGCGAATGCTTAAAAGTTTACAACATGATCACTGTAAAATGCAAGTGAACATCAAGCAAACACTTGGAATCTAAGAAACGGGATGACAGTCACCTCGCGAAAGTCACTTTCAAGAACGCGAGCTTAATATAACACATCCCGGAAGTTTAATTAATAAAAAAATAAGCTTTTAAAATTGAGCCTTTTTCCACGAAGGACTAAAACAGAGCTTTCGGTATTTGCACACGCGCAATTTACATAAAACTTCTTGATTTGTATTCTGATTTCACGTTGTGAGATTACTCTATTTTGGCATTATCGATATCATCAAGGTTTTGCGAGGAAGATTTGAATTATCAGTGTAGCAACGAATTGAGATTTGCATGAGTGCGGGCGCCGTAAAATCGCTTAGCTCATGAAGAAGCCAAGGCACTGTTTAAATTGACCGCAAGTGATTTCTCTATTACTAAAGCAGTTGGTGTGTTTGCTTCGATCTGCGTTTTTTCTCGATTTCAGCGGAAAAGAAACGATTGGAAAGAAACATTGAAAAAAGAACTCGCACAGTCGAGCGATTAACGCATAGAAATGATTCTTTTTCTTTCCTTGTCGTTTTCTTAACTCTGTGAAATTAAGGACTTTATTGCGCGTCATATAAAAAATCGCGCGCCTTGCTCACTAATTGATCATGCAAAATCGTACAAAACCGCATTGTATACTGTTATTTAAAACGTTGACACATAATAAATAACAGTCGCTACTCAAGCAGATTTTCTGCAGCGATCGAGTGTTATGCAGTTGGCAGTTTTCAAATTTTACGATGTAGTGAACATGTATATATGATATACATTAGATTTTAACGCAGCATGGGCCGTGTACGGCATTTTCCTCGTGCTAACTTACTCGTCGCATTGAGTCGAGTTTGAATGCTACCTCTACGATTATATTTATATTGGATGGATACGAAACCAGTCTGACTTATTTCATAAATAATTATTCTATCAGTTGTAATTGTTAACCTGTAATATTAGATGTTAATATATAATACTCATAATACTGACGTATTTTTTATAATTGATAAAAAACTCATCGAAAATATGAAAAGACAATTTGATAATTTTAACGAATGATGTTTTAACTTATTGCATGTCATGTAAATTTTATTGCGTATTTATATGGAAGAACAAAATGTTAAATTTAGGGATATGTCTATAGGATTGCCACATACTTTATATAGACCAAATTTATTCTACTTTAGAGGAGCAGTTATACTGCATGTACCTAAATTCTGTTTTTATTTATGTTTAAATGTTCTGTAATATTTGAAAAGTAAAAGTCCAATTATTAAAAAATAACAATTAGTCATTAGAAGTTAATCTTATTATTTATTATCCCTTCCTCCAAGTGTCATTACAATTACTGCTTTATGTGATTCTTTTTTTAAATGTTCTACTTTTAATATTTCTGAAATGTGGTAACCCTAAATATGTCTTTAAATTTTACTAACTTTCTATGATTACATAAAAAACTTCTGAAAATGTATTTTAATTTTGCAACATATAAAAAACGTAATAATAAATAAAGTGTAAATTATACATTTAAAACATATTACTATTTAATCCATTTTTTATAAAAATGAATTGATTTACATAAAAGATTTTACTGAATCCGCAAAGTTTTAATATAATTCTCCTATAATTTGTTTGAATAATTTTTTATGTCTCACTGACTTTACTATCCATTCAATATGTTACTACATAAATATATATATAATATATATTAATAATCGATATTTTTATTTCATTGTTAATTAACCTCCGCATTAATGAGTAGTTGCGTGGAAGTTGACACGATTGACATATATGTGTGTCAATTATTGAGACAAAATACATATTAGCCAATCGTTGCCAGCAATTATTTATGACTATGCGGATCAGCATAAATACAAACGTACTGTATATTGTCAAAGTGTTTAAAGTATAAAAGTTATTAATATAAGAGAGTGACGAAAATTGTACACCTGTCGACGTATTCAGCACTAGCACTTAACAGATCTACAATTTTATTTAAATCCTATGTGTACAACTAATGTATGTGTATGTGTAAAGGCTGGCCCTGTAAATCAAGATTTTTAACCTGATCTCAGATTAACAGCGTTTTAAGCGTTTCTTTTTTTTTCGAACAAGAATTTCTCATTGAGCATCTAGAAATGTATATCTGTTATTTGCAGTCATGTGCTGTTCTCTTCATATATTAGGTTGATTTAAAAAATCACTTTTTTTCTACTATTCACAAAAAATGAGCAAATCGAAAACATATGATTTTTTTACCAACTTAACATGTTAATTTTCTATGCTCCTGAATTCTGTTTGTATATACACACATCGTATGTCTATCTTAATATATGTAATATTTCGTGATCTTGCATTCTGTTATTGCGTATCTATCTGGGATTTGGAATTTTATTATCAGTTTATAAAAAATGCAAATTGTGTGTACACACACACACACACACACACACACACACACACACACACACACACACACACACACACACACACACACACACACACACACACACAAAAATGCCATGTGTATATATACATATTTTTATGTTCATTGTAAAAAGTTTCGTTAATTTGTTTTAATGTTACATTAATGTTGAAATGAGGAAGTCAAGATATCAGTTAGTAAAAGGCCTCTATATTGTTACGTATAATATCAGAATTGTGAAATTTAGAGCAGCCTATTCTCTCTGTTAGTTATTTATCGGTGGAAAAACTTGACTATCCTCACATACCGATTAATCAATAAGAACCTATGTTTTTATGTGGAAATCCACCGCTGAAAAAAAGGAGTATCTATTTCTGTATGTATGAAATTTACATTCGCATAATTAACGACCGTGCGTAAAACAAGTATCAAGTCGGCACAACATCGCCATTGATACCAATTTTTCTCGCGGTCTTGTAGTACAAAGGACAAGTTTAAACTGTCTGTGTTCAGTGTACCTCATCCTCTTCTCTCTTTCTCTCCAACCATTTCTTTATATCGTCATGTCGGTGATTTTACAGTCGTACCGATAATAACTGGTATTAATACGTCGGCTTTGAATGTCAGCTTGGTTGTGAGTATGCTTGGTGAAACATTTAAAGTAAAACCTGTGGAAATATATATCTTAATTGCAGGAACATACGTGAAAGTAATAACAGAAGTTGATTAATTTAACAGCAGACAATTTAACAAAGACAACTTTTTTAATTATTTTTTCATATGTTTACAATATTTCTATTTGAATTTATTTATGAGAAATGTCACTCAAAGTAAATTATTATTGACAAAGTCATTGATAAAAATCAAATATCACAATTATTAATGTTTACAAAAAATATGTGCCATTTTATATTATTTGCGATAAGTTATAAAAAAGCAACCAAGCATTACTACATTTGTATGGCATACTGTGCATTGTAGTTATTTAAAAATGCATTCATTGTTACGAAGTGGAGTAGAGGCATCTAAATCTTTCCAAGATGGGATTATGTGCATAATTATGTATGCAGAAAATTAAATTATATATGATTACTGTTATACATATTAGAAGGTATAATTGTTAAAACAGAATTGAGAAAAAAAAACGAATAGATCCTCTAAACTCCTTTATCTTAAGGTAACTAAGAGAGATATGTAAAACGGACGGCTGCTCGATATTTATTGGAAAGAAGTGGATATCAATGCAACACAGATGGCTCTATGGTTCATTATACGCTAAAATAAAGTTCAACTTTATATACCGCTGTAAATACATATATTGCGTTATTATATTTTATACTCTGCTGATTGCACATAAGCGGCTTTTCGATTTCTTTCTGTAAAGAGCGAGAGCAAAGGCGATAAAGTGTGGTTGTGTACTTTCCTCTTATATGCCTCCATACATGTATACATATATTAAATGCAGAATGTGTGACACGCGTCGATGCCATTTAAATCTTCGTAGGATTAGTATAATCCAACTGTTATTATACATTGCTTTTTAAAAACACATGAATTTTGAACATTCTTATTTGGGGCAAAAGGTATCCCTTTTGTAATATTTTCAACAATTATAAATTACATCGAGAAACTTAAATGTGCTTTTCTACCTTTTTTATTAATTGGCAACGAAACTTGTGTCGGAGCAGGATATATACGCAGGATGTAAACTGTTTAATTACCCATCTGATAAAGATGAATTTAATGTCGTATTGTAAATGCTCAGATAGTGATCATTACTTTATATTACATTAGGCATACCGACGCGAGAATTAATTGTAAATTTTCACGATGACATGTATGGCCCATTAAATATTACGCACACAATAACAATAAATATTGCGTTTTTCATAAAATAATGGGACAAAAGTTATAGTGTATACTTACCTCTCCTGTGCTGATTGCTGGCACGTTAGTTAATATTCCCATTAGCTTTATCATTTTGAACGACCCATATGTGAGAACATGAATTATTTCGAATGAGCCGGCCGATAATTATGAATAAAAACATTTGTAAAAAATTTTCTAATATTTAATCTCAATGTTAAGCACAATATAAATTTCGATAGAATTATTGAGGAATGTGTAATTCACGTGACAAGCCAATTCGATAAGAAATCCACCGTCAAATTATTTTATAATTTTATTACATATACATATATATGCATATATATATAATGTACACACACACACACACACACACACACACACACACACACACACACACACACACACACACACACACACACACACACACACATATATATATGTATGTATATATATGTATATATAATATAGACGTATTGATAATACACACGTTTCACGTTACATACTTTGTCATATTGAATTGAGTTCGACAATTTTTATTTTATATTGTAAAGCTCATGATCAGAAAGCACACAGATCCAGACTATTTTAATATGTTTAAAATTTTTTATAAACAGTAAATTTTGTTAATATGGAAGATAGACTTGTTAATTATTTATTTAATTATTATGTTGATACTTATATCATCATAACACAGTGTATGTGTATTAAAAACTAAAAACTCTATTGGTATTCCTATTCCTCTTCTTTTTTTACTTTATGTTGGAGGTGGATAATTTTTAGCAAAGAATGTGAGATAATAGAAATTACGGAGATATTGTGAACGAGTTCAAAGAAATGATGCAGTAATTTATAAAAAGGTTTATGAGTTTCTCTTAGAACAGTACAAATATTTATTTGGCACAGGTACTATTGATAGTAGAACAAAACCCGTCAAAGAAGATTGTAAATAAGAAACAATTTGTTTTTCAATTGAATCAGATTTTTTGTTTTTTATAAACGAAGAAAATTAATAACGTATAGTTTGCATATTTGGCTAACTTATTCTATATTTAATATATGGCGAAGAAGATATGTATGCGTACATAAAAAGAGGAGGAAAATGTGTAATTGTAACCAATAAAGAAACATAATGATTGGGAAAAATTATGTACAGTTATTGTATCAAGACTGAATATTCTTTAAGAAGGTGAAACATTTTTGTAATACTGCTGTGAAAGAAATGCGCGCGCGCGCGCGCGCGTGTGTGTGTGTGTGTGTGTGTGTGCGTGCATGCGTGGTTAAAATGGAAGTGTTAATCGTTGTTTGATTTATATTTGATCCTTGTTTTTGCTTACAAATCTACAAAAGAAGCAATTTTAATGAGTTTTGTTTTTTTATTAAATTGACTTGCAAAATAATTGAAAAATTAATTGGTTTACAAACATAAAGTAATGAAAATTTTATCAGATACATTAATTAACGAAGCGACTTTTTCGGTAGATTCTGATTTTTATTCCGATAAAAAGATTAATCAATCATTAAGAAAGTTTAATCAATATTTCTAATACGTTTCTAATTGTTGTCAATAATTGTTTAATGGGCAAAGTACTGTTGAATATAAATTTATTGAAAATTCTCGCTCGTTTCTATCGCGCAATTTTTCTTATTTCATTTAATGTTTCCGAAAGAGATTCGGGAGGAACTACTGTATCGTTAAAATAATGAAGACTACGCGATGATGAGATATCGTAATTTCATGAGAAATTAATTGAAAAGGCACGGCATTTTGAGGCGATCCGAATCAAAGGCACGTGTTTTAAATACCGCGGATATAAATAAAAATTCCCTAAAATGAGAAATCATTATAATCTGTCTCTCAATTTTTATTCAATATACCGTATAATACCGAGGCGCGTATGAGTTGTACCCATCTAACATGCACCAAATCTCAAGTAAGATAACGCTCGTATTGTTGAGGTCCATAAATTGACAAGACTTTCTCGCACGAATAGGAAATCCCAGAAAATCGAAATTGAAAATTACGAAATTGCGAGATTTCACCAAAATGGTTTTGATCGATGTTTTAATCCCTTGAAAAATGTCATATTAGGAATGTAAAGAAATTGACATTCAATCCAGTCTTTTTAAACTAATTAAATATCTGCAAATGGAAAAACATTTTGGTGATTATTAATATTATATTATATTATATTGTTAATACGGTTTACGCAACGATTATCGTCATGAACAATTATCAATCAAATCCATTTATTGCTAAGTTGTTAAAGTTATCTCTCGATATTAGAAATTCAAGAACAATAAATACGGATTTTCGATTAATTTAATAAGTTCCGTTAATACGTAATTACTGAATACTGATAATACTTTCTTTTCTGAGAAACAATATTATTTGCGGTATCTAATTATTTTATTTATTACAAGTTGAGAATAGAATAGTAGAGAATGTATAAAACAAAAATTAATTATTGTTTTTTATATTTGGGAGAAAAAAAAGTGCTAATAATTTCTTAGAAGTTTGGTTTATACTTCTGTCACTCTCCCTTTACATTCAATCTTCTCTAATCTTTATTTTGGTCTAGGAAAATATAAAAATTCAGTTTTTTAAACAAAACGGAACTTATTTATGAATCAATCAAAATAATTTGTGCAACTGGAATATCATATACGCGCTCTGCGTATACAATGTCCTAATAAGGCAGTGCAAAATAGCAAATTGAATAAAAATAGATATATTAACAGCGGTAGACATCGGTTGATAATGATGTTGCTCGTCTCACAATCAGTTGCATGCAGACGATATTGCTTTCTGTCCCTACTTTCCTATCGTCTCATATTTCCGGCAACGAAGCTATGTATGTACTTGCAATTTGGTATCAATATATCAATACTTGCAATTTGGTTTCACATTCTGTATCAGTCGCTGAAGACATTGCAATGCCGCGCAATAATGATATTTCAAAGGCCAGTGTGCGTATTTCGATAACGTTATTTTTTTCCTTTTTCTTTTTCATGCAACTCACGCGAAGATTCAAGAGTACAGATTTCGGGGAACTTACGTTTTATGTCGTAAAACTTATATAATTGGTGAATCTCTGTCGCAAAGAAAGATAGAAAAATATACGAATTTCTAAATAGCGGCTCGCCCACGCACGGGTTGCCGTTCTCTAATGGTAAGAATAATACAATTGGGGATCGTTCTAGATGACTATTCGTTGCTACGGTAAGAAACGCCATCAGCAAGAAGCACATTCAATATGCGCCGAAAGTTTAAGCATCTTCTCTTTTCGCTCTTTGCTACAATTTTTCGCTAAACTCCAACAATCTCATTCTCTATTGTCGTTCCCTTTTTCTATACGTCACTAAGCGAGTTAACTTGGTCTTGTGGGATTAGGGTTTTAGGAATTAATTCACTATCGATTATCGAATCTCTGCTTATTGGATGATCTTTAATGAAGTTTTCTTCGGGCACATTGTGACTATCGTGCTCTTTTCGATTTTAAACACGAATGAAGTCTAAAAAGGTGCAATATCTTTCGACAATATAATGAGTCATGATATTTAATCATCGTAATTATCAAACTAAAATTAAAATAAGTTATATATTTTTTTATTATGTTTACTTTTAATTAAAGAACTTTTGATAAAATTAAAATTTTTTTTTAATTTTGTTTAATCTTATTTAAATTTATTATTTTTTATTACTTTAGAAATTTTAAAATACTTTCTTCACAAAAAATAGAGAAGATACAGAAGATTTTTACTCTAGTTTACATCAAAAGTGATATGTTTCTAATTGGAAACATCAACTGTCTTTAAACGATGAAAATAATTTGCAAAAGTTGCTCTATTTCCAATTGTAAAAAAATATTATTTTGACAATAAAATTTCACAATTAAAAGTTGAAAATCAATTCTCATTAATTGTTAAAGCGTTAGCATTTAATTTTCATTCATTTATTCAATTCAATCAATCAGTCAATTTTATATACCGTTTTGCCATTGTTTCAGTAGCAGAAAATAAGAGAAAAGAAGTATTAAAATATTTCTTAATTCAATATTAAAATACCAACAATTTTATCTAATGTAATGCATGTAAAGTATAAAAGTAATTTTTGTAATTAGCGTTATTTAATAAAAATAATTTCTTCGCACTATTTGATATAAGTAGAACCATACCTGAGTATCACGAAATTAAAAGAATCGATAATAAACGACGAATAGAAAGAAAAATGATAACGAGAAAATAAATTATTAACGGAGACTCGAATCTGTCGTGACGCTTCTCAAAATGCTCCGTACATATAGCTATACATATATTCAATATATGTATAAATTGGGTGTTTGATTCGCGTTTATTATTTTATATCTACAACTAGCGAGTGATATATACAAAGGAGGAAGTGAGATTTATCATTTTCTCCGCAGCCACTATAAGTTAGACTGAGAGCAATTTATTCAATGTAGATGTCCTCTATTGGGAAAGCAGTCTCGATGAATTTCGTATAGAACCGATGAAAAGCGCGTCTGAAAGAAGAGAATTATATCGAGTTATCATTTATCTTATCCATGAACAATAGATTATTCGTCTATTTTGAAATGGTTTTAGGAAAAAAGGCTATTAAAAAAATGTTAAGCGTAATATATCAAACTTTTAATTATATGATTTTAACATGATTTGCATATAATAATAAATAAAATGATGTAATTATATAAGAGCCCAGTAATGTAGTATCAATATATAATAATAATAAAGGAATCAGTCATAAAATAGTAAAAAATTTTTAAGTATTTTGCGCAAAGAGAGAGTAGTGCGTTGTCAGATAGATTTGTCTATGATAATGATTAAAAGATTTTAATTTTTTAAAAATAGAATTTACCCAACAGCTTCGGCGACAGGTCTTGTGGATTCTTGACCAATGAACACGTGGCAAGCGAACCTTTGCAGAGTAGGGTGCTTCGTGATGAAACCGAGGTAACGATGATCGCGAGGGTGAAACGCACAGAATGATACATTCTTCAGCGAGTAAAAATAATCGTGACAAGGACCTTGACTTTTCTACAAAAACACGTTGGCATTTAGAAACTCTTTGATATTATTTTTCTTTATATTTATATTCATGTCTTAATCCGTAATAAATATTAAATTGGAATCAATTATACGCGTGTAATTAGTTGTAATAATAACGGAATGTTCTATAGGATCAACACAGTTCTCTTATAAAGCTGTGATCTTTCTAAATAGGTTGTTTAAACTTAAAATTTGATACCTTTACCGCGAATTAATACCTTTACTGAGGGAATACCTTTACTGAGAATTAAAATACATAATTCATCTACACGTATGAATAAACTTTAATTGATTGCAAGGAAATACTTACTCGCGGTTTACTTCTATCGACCATTCGAAGACCCTGATCAGATACTTCCAAGATGCAGCTCTGCGAGACGGGCGGGTCCTGCAAGGAGTTGCGAAGGATCCTTCGCACTGCCTGACATACCACTCCTGTACCCTTATGCGCCAGGGTCTCCACCGAGCCGAGGTAACCCAAAAGATATCTCTCTCTCTTTACTTTGGGCGCGGTGGGATCGAAGTCACTGTAGTCCATGTCGACCGCGTAAGCCGACGGAAAGATACCTTGCCGGCCCGTCCTTAGATTCACACCTAATCGTGAAAAGAACAGATTTTGCTAATTTAAGTTTATTCTATATTTTTCTTTATTTTCTTTTATTTTCACTTATCTGACACACTCGACGTACTCGACAAATTGATTTCTTATTTCTTAAAAATTGACAATTAGAACAAAAAATGTGAAACATGTGTAAATTTCTAAAATATTTAAAGGATAATTGAAAAATAGTTTTCTTTTCTTGTAGATATTTTGTTACTTAAGTTATTTTTATTATGTTAGTCTTAATTATATTGTCTCAATTATCATTATTATGTAATATGCAATAATAAATATTATATATTATGCAATAAATAATTATATTATTAGATATATGTGTATAGTGCATATGAAATATTGCCGACATTGCCAGAAATCTGAAGAAATAGGTTCGATTGTATCAGAGAAAAGGAAAAGATAGGAGGTAGGAAGAATAGTGATTACTGCTAAGTCGAACTAACAATAAGTCAAATTCGATATCTTGTGAGATAGACAATTCTACGCACCTTCACACCAGAGATCATCGGCCTCCTTTTGCACGTATATAGGATCTCCAATTTCAAGATCAATTTCATCATGATGTCGCGATATGAACTTGTGCAATCCTCGATGCGTTGCCTCGAGTAGTTCCAGTTGAGTGAACGGTACGCCTCCGCTCCCTTCGGAAAAAGCGAGGTAGTATTGATTCTCTTTCGAGAGTTACTCCGATTAATTCGAAAACTGTTTATGACACGGATAACAATTCTCGGCTTTCGTAACTTTTCCGAACTAACAATAAGGCAACAGAATCGCCAGACTATGCAGCTTTGTAGAAAATTCCAACGAGGCATAAAATTGCAAAGCGTATCGTAAAAATATTGTATGCAAAGCGGTACCTTTTATTGA